>NC_136514.1:27421614-27644114 GCF_053919585.1 Euprymna scolopes | reverse complement strand
AACAGCAAGTGCCAAATGATTGCCAAATGGCTGTTGGTTAGACGGTCAAGATTCGATTATCTTAATCGCCTTATGCGCCCCCACCTGGTGAGGCTTCTTAGGCATTTTGTAGGCCAAAGAGTTTACTTATCCTAGTTCGCCATTTTCTCGCAAAACCACAATTGACCTTGTATCTAACCTCGTGGCAAGAAAGTAAATTAAAAAAAAAAATACTATGTATAAACGTCGTTTGTGGATAATAGCACGTTGACATGATACTGCACCCGACTGACCGCTTCGACTTGCCAAACCTACGCATAATTGACATTCTGATTAATATACCCTTCACTTTACTCTACCCATTAGGTGACCTATTTATATCTTCAAGCGAAAGAGAGTAATTCGCAATTTGAAATAAAATAAATGAAAAGAACTAAAATTTGACACAAATTCTTGCTGTTTAGTCTTTTAAAAAATTAGTCTGGTCACATGATAAACCGCCTCCTACGACCTCTGTAAGTTCCAAATCTTTCGTCCTCTCATTGCTGTCAGATTGGCCTGAGGGGGTTTAACCATAGCCGAAATATATCTGCATATATGTAGCCAAAATGCTTGTAAAAATATAAATAATTATACTAGTGAATGGCACAGTTTTTAGCAATTTTATAAGTTCGAAATCTAAACGATTATTGATCAGAATTTAACAAATAGAGGCTTGTTGGAAAGGTAATGACCTGAATTGTGTAGTGGGCTATGTGATATTTGTCCTTAAGGTCGCACATTAAGGGGGTCATCCATCATCAGAGCCTATTTTTGGAACTTTTTACAGCCATAAAATGTTTCAATCATAGGCATTTGTTTTCCTAGTTTTGCATATAAATTACAAAATATCTCATATTTCCCCAAAATTTCTGGCCTTGATGGAAGGGAGACTAAACCTGCTGCTATGATTTCAAATGATCCGAAATAACAGCAAGGGGAGATTTGATTCCAAATATTTCTCATATGTTATATTTATTTTCATACATAAAGTAAATTTTACAGTGTATAAGGATTATTTGATACTGGAGATATGGATAATTATACCCTATTTCCAAAAAAGGGGAGATATAACATGTGAGAAATATTTGGAATCAAGTCTCCCCTTGCTGTTATTTCGGATCATTTGAAACCATAGCAGCAAGTTTTAGTCTCCTCTCCATCAAGGCCAGTGATTTGGGGGAAATAATTTTATATATATATATATATGTATATATATATATATATATATATATATATATATATATATATATATATATATATATATATAAACTGGAAAATGGAACTCGCAAGGTAGGAGGACAGAAGCTTTGCTACAAAGATGTAACAAAGCGGCACCTGAAAGCAATGAACAGCAATGTCGGAAGTTGGGAGGAACAAGCCAAAGAAAGGAGTGGTTGGCGGAACAGTCTCCACAAAAGAAAGAAAGAAATAGAGAGAAAGATTGGAGAAGACACTATAGACGACACAACCCTGGCACCCACATATGCAGTGCCCGTGACCGGATGCTTCACACAGAAAGAGGACTATGCCAACACCGAAGGATTAAGCACCGAGGCATCGACAAGGCATCATGAAGACTGACGGACTGCATGATGATGATGATGATGATTAATAATTATATATATATATATATATATATATATATATATATATAATTATTAATATATATTTTATAATTATTTATATATATGTATTTACAATTATTAATATATATTTTATAATTATTTGTGTGTGTGTGTGTGTGTGTGTGTGCGTGTGCGTGTGTGTGTGCAATGGTTATATAGATTGGTTTTATAGGAGAGAAATGTTGTGCATTTCTCCGTGGCCTTCGTTTTAAGACGGTCTTTATTTCTCTCCTAATAATTACTTAAATAAACACAAGGCCAAACGACATTGCTTTTAACAAAACAATAATAAAGGGTTTATTTAAAAAAGGCAAGATTGTATCTCAAACTGGAGAGAAAGAAAGAAAGTGTAAATGTCTGTTTGAAGGTGTCGTCTGCCGTCGTCAACAAGTAGCAGTGGGAGGGGTGAGTGAGAGAGGTCTGTATAGGTCGCTTGCTGGCGTCTCTCTGGCGATCGCAGCTGAGATCCGGAAGGGCTAAAAATAGTCCTTAAGAGGATAGCTCAAATCAATGCGTCCTGCCAACTGATTGGTCAGTGTGGCCGAATCACTTTGGCACCGGGCATTGATCTGCTTATAGTAAATAGTTTGTTAACTGCTGTATCACCCCCTGCTTAGGCGAAAAGCCGATGAAGAAAAATGAAAAGGTAGTAGTCTTTAGAAAAATATAGAACACAAGGCAACGTAATGTCTGGAAGTTTATGTTGCCGAAGAAAGAATATATAAAGGGGTAATGAGAATAGAAAGTTCCAGCTAAAATTTCTTTCTTCTTTTTTTTTTTTTTTTTTTTTTTTAAATAAACCGAATTTACAGGAGTTTAAATATACAAAGTTTTGCATAATTTTTTGGGCCAATGTACACGGCGGCCACTTCGTGTAGTAGTGACATAGTTGTCATTTTCAGTATTCACTTCAGGTGTATCTGTGTGAATGTAGGTGGGATATGTGTGTGACTTGTGTTTCTGAGTCAAGAAAAGCTCTTTTCACTGTCAACAGATACTGTTTCTTTTTTTTGCCCCTAATATCCAGGGTGAAAAGTTTAGAAGTGCGTGATAACACGCGATAAGGACCAGTATAAGGCGGTGTTAGAGGGGCTTTCACACAGTTTTTTCTAAGAAACACGTGTGTCTATGAAGAAATGTCTTTGGGGACCGAAGATTTTATGGTCTGTTCCATAGGTTTCATGGGTGGGAGCTTACTAAAGTAAGCTTGCAGTCTGTTCATAAACAGAGCTGGATCTGACAATCCTAGTTCTATCGGGATCAACATCTGACCTGGCAGCGATAGAGGTACTCCATAGACAAGTTCGGCTGGAGAGTATCCCAGGTCTTCTTTGATAGCTGCATGACAGCCAAGAAGGACAACAGGTATGTATTCGCTCCATCGCTGTTGGTCAGGGTAAGCGCGTAAGGCAGTTTTCAATTGTTGATGGAAGCGTTCTATCATCCCGTTCGAAGCTGGGTGATAGCTTGTTGTTCGAATACGTTTGATCCCTAAAATCCTGGAAAGTTCCTGGAACAGGTGGGATTCAAACTGTGCTCCACGATCTGTGGTAATTGTTGTGGGGACTCCATAGTGCGATATCCATCCCGATATAAGGGCTCACACTACAGATTCAGCCGAAATGTCCTTTAGGGGAATAGCTTCAGGCCACCGTGTGAAATGCTCTATGCAGGTCAGGAGATAAGTAAATTCATGGCTGACTGTTTCAAGTGACGAGTTTCGCGAGGTGAATATTTGTCCGACTTAGCACGCAGTGCGAATGTAAGCGGACGATGATCAGTGTAGATCACAAACTGTCGGCCCTCGAGTGAATGCTGAAAGTGTTTCACTGCAAGGTACGTAGTCAGGAGTTTGCGGGCAAATGTGCTGTAACGTTGTTCTGTCGGTTTCAGCTGCCTCGAAAAATATGCGAGGGGTTGTAGTTGCTGTTGATGCTGTTGTTGCAACACTGCACCTACAGCTGTGCCCGATGCATCAACAACCAGTGAAAACTGGGCATCAGGCACAGGATGTGCAAGTAATGTGTGTGTAGCTAGTTCCTCCTTTACTTCTTTAAAGGCTTTCAGCTGAATATCATTCAGTGAAATCTGCTCATTTTTCTTCTTCCTGTTATGTAATAAGTCAGAAAGAGGAGACAAGGGATCTGCACAGTGTGGGATGAAGCGCCTGTAGTAATTTAGCAGGCCGAGGAAGTGCCTTAGTTGGCGAAGTGAAGTGGGTGGTTTAAGGTCTTGTAGAGCCTTAACCTTTTCAGGTAAGGGAGATATACCCTCTGGGCTGATGACGTGGCCCAAGAAAACTAACTCTGAAGCACCAAAAACACATTTACCAGGGTTACTTCTAACCTGGTACTGTTGAAAACGTTCAAACAGTAGGCGGAGGTGATTGGCATGTTCCTCAGGTGAGACACTTGCCACTAGAATGTCGTCTATGTAGTTATAGATGAAGTCTAAATCACGCACTACCTCGTCCATGAAGCGTTGAAAGGTACTAGCTGCGTTTCGCAAACCAAAAGGCATAGTTAAAAATTCAAATGCTCCAAACGGAGTTGTTACAGCAGTTTTCGGGATGTCGGCTGGATTCACTAAAATCTGATGGTATGCCTTAACCAAATCTAGTTTGGAGAAGGTCTTAGAACGATGCAGTGAAGAAGCGAAGTCCTGTACGTGTGGGATTGGGTAACGATCGGGTACCGTAGTGGCATTCAATCGTCGGTAGTCCCCAGTCGGACGCCAATCTCTAAAATGTTTCAGGACCATATGCAAAGGGGAAGCCCATGGACTGGACGAGGAGCGTATGATTTCCAGTTGCAGCATATGGTTGAACTCTGCTTTCGCTGCTTTAAGTTTGTCAGCAGGGAGGTGTCGAGGTCGTGAGAATACAGGAGCACCTGTTGTCTCAATATGGTGAGCTGTTGAGTGAGGTGGTTCACTCACAACAAAATTCAAGTTAGTTAACTCCGGGTAGGAGTTCAATAATGTATGCTATGGATCATCGGCAGAAGCAATGAAAAATACAGGGCCGATAGGTGTGAAGTTCGATTTTGAACCCATGACAGAAAGTTCTGCATTAGCATCTATCAGCTGTTTTCTGCGTATGTCAACTAATAGGTTGAAGGTATGCAGAAAGTCCACGCCTATAATGGGATAGGGCAAATCAGCTATCGTAAAAACCCACGTAAAGTCTCTATGTAATTCCAAGTCAAGGGAACGAGAAATTTGACCGTACATGGGAATAGACGAGTAATTTACCGCTTGCAGTGTGATGGGTGAAACTGGCGGCTTCTTGGTGAGGAGTTTAAGTGGCCAAGTGCTGCAAGCTGCTCCTGTATCAACCAAGCATGGGATAAGGAGTCAGTGATAAAATAGGCACGGTTGTGGGAGATTTGTGGAGAATGTGCCATGCTCAGTTCTCCAGTTGATCGTTTCCCTGGTTCAAATACGAACAAGGCATTGTACAGCGCCATGCGTCCTTGCCAAAACAACTATGATAAAAGCATAGTCCTGGCTTGCAAGAGTGACAGTGGTGATGTGAGGATGGAGAACGGCTCTTGTAGTGGCGTCTGTGTGATTGTGATCTGGCCATACTCAGTTTCCTCACCTCTCTGGTAAACCGCTCGAGAGCGTCAAGTATAGCCAAGGAAGTGGCTTCTTGACTTGTTTTCCTAACTTTGGCTGAGAGCGTAGAGACTTCAGCCGAAGTCTGGGGGATAGCTGCGGTGGTAGGACCCTTGGTAAAGTCCATAACTTTATCTGCCGATGCCGGTACAACATCGACAGAGTTTTTTTCCAACATAGGAGCTAAAATGGCTTTCACCTGTGCCGGCAGCCTCGAAAAGAAAAGCTGTTTTATAAGAACACTGTCAGCAGGGACGTCTTCAGCTAACTCTCTCATTCACCGGAGTAGCTCACTAGGCAAACGATCTCCCCAGAGCTCGTCGTGGACTAACGTTTGGAAGCATTTTTCCACTGACACTGACGTCCGGAGCAGGACCTCCCGTTTTATCGAGTCGTATGTGGAGTTAGGAGGAGTGTCAGTGATGAAGTCTTTGACCACTGGCGTCAACGACGCAGGGAATGCACTAAATAATATCGGCAATTGCCGATGCTCTTTAACGTCGTTTGCTGAAAAATACGACTCGAGCTGAGCGAATCAAACTCAGATGTCACCCGCATAAGCAGGTAAGGTGGTAGACATTAGATTAATAAGTAAAATGAACAGACCAAAAAATCAAAAGTCGAAAACTGAAAAAAAACTTCTTCAAAGAGACACGAATGAGAGATAGAAAAACGAAGGAAAATAAGTCAGAAGAATTACAAGTAAGATAAAAATAAATAATAGCAATAGTATGGATCAGGAAAGGAAAGATTTAAGAATTGTGTGTGTGTGTGTGTGTGTGTGTGTGTGTGTGTGTGTGTGTGTGTGTGTGTGTGTGTGTGTGTGTGTGTGTGTGTGAAAAATGAAGTGAATACTGTACTTACAGTGTAGTGTGCCGTTAAAGAATAAATAAATATTTTTGGAACAAAGTTCTTCAGGTTTTTTCTCTTTTATATATATATATATATATATATATATATATATATATATATATATATATATATATATATATATATATATATAGTTTGAGTTTGTTGCGTTGAAGGATGTAGTAGCTGGTCTCTTCAGTTAAGAAAATGGAAGGCGAAATGTCGTCTGCCCGTGGTTGATGAGCGCGTAAAGAAAAACAAACTATTCATAAACAAAATGTTTTTCGCTTTCTGTTTTTTTTTTTTTTTTTAGAAGAGAGAGACGGGAAACCTGTTTCGAAATTTTTTTTTATTGTTTTCTTCTTCGATTTTGAACGCGCTGTTGCTGTTTGTATCGGCGATGGCGACAAAAGGAAAATGAATAACTTTCTTGTTGTTTTCGTCAAAGTTCTTTTCGTGAAAAAAAAAACCCATCTCTTCCAGTTTTTCTGCCTTTGTGATTTGGTCCCTTGTCGCTTTTTTTTTTTTTTTTTTTTTTTAATATTTTGCTCCAAAAAAGACTTGCCGCTTTGTAATCAAAAGATCTGTGTTCGTTTCGGGTCACCATTTTATGTGAGGAAAATGTTGTGCATTTCTCTCCTAATAATTACTTAAATAAACACAAGGCTTTTAACAAAACAATAATAAAGGGTTTATTTAAAAAAGGCAAGATTTTATCTCAAACTGGAGAGAAAGAAAAAAAGTGTAAATGTCTGTTTGAAGGTGTCGTCTGCCATCAGACTGCAGTCGTCAACAAGTAGCAGTGGGAGGGGTGAGTGAGAGAGGTCTGTATAGGTCGCTTGCTGGCGTCTCTCTGACGATCGCAGCTGAGATCCCAAAGGGCTAAAAATAGTCCTTATGGGGACAGCTCAAATCAATGTGGCCTGCCAACCGATTGGTCAGTGTGGCCGAATCACTTTGGCACCAGGCATTGATCCACTTATAGTAAATAGTTTGTTAACTGCTACAGTTTCTTAGAAGTAAATTCAATGAAATCCGTGTGATTATTAAAGAGTGCTCAATGGACGACAGAGCTGGTATATAGTCTGTTTATTATACAAACATTATTGGTTACATATGTGCATACATGTTTCAGGAGAATCCCAATTTAAGAAGACTACCTCATCAGACAACGAAAAACACATACAAACCGTAGTGTTTCATCCTTCCGGAATCATCAGTGCAGGAAGTTATGATTGTCATGGTCAACCACAACGATATTCAAGTGAAATTAAGCATTTATAAAGGTGTACACGTTATACAAGAACCATGTACAGTGATTGAGCGACTAAATAAGCATTGCAAGGGGTCTACGTGAATCAATCAATGTTTCAACATTTTTACGTTTCGTCAGGACTCCAAGTGAATTTCGTCAGAAAATAAAATAATTTTTAAAATTTTATTTTCTGATTACGGATATCACTTGAAGTCCTAACAAAACATGAAAATGTTCAAACGTTGACCGATCCATCTAAACTCCTTACAATGTTTATATAATTTTATTCATATAAAAGCTCGACGCTTGTAGTGAGCACTTTTGAAGAAATATTGTTTGTTAGTTCATGTTAACAATATACCTGAACTTTTCCTATTGTTCACTTTTTTTATTTATATCCATTTTTTATTTATTTATTTATTATTATCTTTACATTATTTTTTCATTTTACTTTTTAATGTTTATTTTTACTTGGGAGTCAGCATTCATCAAGACCCAAAGGCCACTTGAAGATAAGGGTTAATGACTGTAATGTAGTCATGTGTTAATTGCTAATAGTGTAAATTGGGTAGAATTTGATTATTCATGGGAACGGCTCAATAAGAACTTGTTTACATTGGATTTGAAAGCTACCATGTTTAATTCAACCGGGAAGCAGACCAGCAAAACAGTGTTCCAAAGGCAGGCAGTTCTGGTAAAGAAGCTTTGTTCATGGAATTTACGTTTAGATTTAGGCACTGCTAGAAAGTGGGGGAAATCATATATAGTGGTTGTAGATAGCCGAGTGTTTTTTGTGAAAGTTTGGCAAGGGTGACTATAGATTGAAGGTCAGTCGACAACTTTCCATGAAAATAACGATAAAGCAGAGACAAACTCGCAACATCTCTTCTGTGAGATAGAGGTTGCAGCGAAGAGAAAAGGACATCTCTTACGAGGCTAGAAAGTCTATTTTGAACTCTATCAAGGCAGGACAAGTCCTTTCTAGCAGCTCCTGACAAGATGTGGTAACAGTATTCCATCCTTGGACGTACCTAGCTCTTATATAGATAGAGAATTGAATCAGCAGTGAGATATCTACTGGATCGATAGAAGGATCAGACCATTTTTCCAGCAGCTTTGGCAACAGATTTATGTACGTGTTCCATTTAAGATCAGGAGTAAAGGTCAAGTCCAGAAGCTTGTCAAAACTTGAGGTCTCCCCAAAACGAGAGCCATTCATTTCAATTGATGACAGATGGGGATCAGAACGCTGATGACGTAAAGATAAAAGCTTGGTTTTAGATGCATTAAAAGTAACCGGCCACTCCTTTCCCCATTGTACCACGTGCTCAAGATCAGAGGAGAGAAAATCGGGGAGAACTTGGTCGTTTACTGTCTTAGATGTGCTACCATAAATGGTAATGTCATCAGTATAAATGTCTATGAATGATGTAAAGATGTGATTTGGAAGATCATTAATGTAGATCAGGAAAAGAGTTGGGCCCAGTGTGGACCTCTGAGGGACTCCAGCATTAATACTGTAAGCTTCTGATTTTTGCCCATCAACTACTAATCTTATGAACTTATCAGAGAGAAATGATTTAATAATTGAGAAGACATTTCCAGCTATACCATAGCTGGAGATCTTGTGAAGTAAACCTTTATGCCATACCCTATCAAAGGCCTTTGATATGGCAAGAGCAATTGCCCTAGAAAGGTTGCCTCCGTTGAGAGATTCGCTAATCCTATGAGATATAACTGTAAGCACATCTGCTGTAGATCTAGCAGAATGGAAAACATATTGTGTGTCACTAAGAAGGTTATTTTTGCTGAGATGGTTGATTACTTCTCTATTTAACACAGATTCTAGCAACTTACTCATGACGTACAGGAGACTTATTGGCCTGTACTGAGAGGGGAATGAGCGATCACCTGAATTCTTAAATACAGGGCATACTGATGAGATTTTCCAGGGTGATGGGAGACAATTCTCCTTAAGACAACGTTTAAACAGTTTTGTAAGTATAGGCGCTAGTTATGGTTGAAGTTTTTTGATTACTATAATTAGAATATTACATATTATATTTATATTTGCATATAAACATTTATATTTATATTTATATAACATATAAACATTATATGTATAAAACATTACATGTATATAAACATTATAGAAACATTTAAATGGTTTCTCTTTTCAGTTTCACAAATTCGTGTCTTATCAAAACATTATCGATCGCGGATTACAATTTAATTCACTGATGTTCCGGTAAAGTTTCAAGTTTGTTGATGTAAACTTTTCCTTTGATACCCCCCCCCGCAAAAACCTTGATAAAAAACTGAAATTGGAAACCAGTTAAAGGATACTATTTTTTTCAGCAATAAATCCTTCAGAGTTCCACAAATCTGCTGTTCTTGAAAAGAAACTACTGAAATAGGAAGCTATATTATAACGAGGTCTCTGAACAGCAAATTGATGATGATGATCACTAGACCAACGAGTCAAACGAGCTGGAACAAAGGAAGCAGGGAATAAAGCAGGCTAATCTGAAGGAAGAATACATGCCAGAATTATATTTATGTAAGAGATAGACTTAGCAACATTACGTCTGTGGGACAAGAAGAAAGTGTGGGTGAGAGCAACAAAATCACAGATACGTTTCTGCACCTCATCAAGAGCCTTCAAATGCGACAAAGATTCACCAGCCCAAATATGACAACAGTACTCAGCACAAGGTCTGATATCAGATTTATAATTATAGGAAATAGTCTCAGAAGTGAAAATGTGTTTGAAGTGACAGAGAGGACTGATTTTATGAGAAGTAGTCCAACATTTAAAACGAATGTTGAACCGGTGGTGGTGGTGGTGGTAATGATCATCATAATCATGATCATGATTATGATGTCAAGTTGCGTTGGCTGTTCTGACTTGTCGTTTCAAACATTTGCTGACACAAACAGAATGACAGTTTGAGTAATGCAATTACAACAATTAAAAGTCTATTCGGATTAAATCAATAGGATTGGTGAAGATTAGATAATGCTGCGTGTCTCTATCTGTGCATGTTTATAGCAAAATTAAATATGGGTACGTGAAAGTAATTGTGTAAACGGTATTTCCCACGTAAAGTTAAAATTAAGCAGAAAGTAGAAAATTCCATTAAAATTTTTTCTGAGCCGTCCACTTAAAATAATCATTTCCCCACATTGATTATAATCCTTCCAAGGTGATCTCCATCGGCAACCAAAAATTTCATTAACGCTTAATCCTCGAGTGGCCTTTGGGCCTTGATAAGACATATTAGTTAAGATATATAAAATAATTTTTGTATACTGATTCAGAACCTGATTCAAGGTTATGTTGTCATCTATCTTCTGGCATTATATGGTATGTTGCCGGAAAAATTGCTGAAAAAGCCAGCGCGAATACTGCCAGACAAGAAATTTAAAACACTGTAACCAAAATTTTAGTTATATGAAAGTTTAGTTATATGAAAGAAATATTTCCTCTTTTTTTTTTCAAAAAATGTACATTAAAAATTTTTTCAAGAAATGTATATTAAAGAATTCTTTTTGAAGAAATGTATATTAAAAAAAAATTTTTTTCAAGAATTGAATATTAAAATTTTTTTTCAAAAAATGTACATTAAATTTTTTTTTAAGAAATGTATATTAGAAATTTTTCCAGAAATGTATAATAAAAATTTTTTTAAGAAATATATATTTAACAGTCACATTACCCATTCATATTATTGCTCTCCATGCTATGCATGTCCTCAACCCTCATTGTTCGGCTTTCACATTCATGCATCATCACACTAACTTTTGATAAATAGAGATGTGTGAAAAAATTTCAAATAGGTAAGTATTAACAATTTCACACATGAATTTGAAAGACGATTTTTGGATGTGGCCACTCATCCCTCCAATCATTGTTCATTTGAAATAGCATTTTTGTTGTTCTGTGTCACTCCAGTTTGAAATGGTATTTTGGTTACTCCATCGCACTCTGCTGTCAGTTTGAACATTTTTGTCTGTCTGTCATTCTTATTTTGTACTTAGCTTTTTTGTTTATATGTCATGTTTAAGCTTCAAATAGCATTTTCGTCTGTCTGTAACACTTTGTCTTTAAATAGAATTTTTGCCAGATTGCTAAACTTCAATATTAAATAGTATTTTCATTAGCCTGTCATGCTTAGCTTTAAACAACATTTTTTTTTTTGTCACATTTAAGTTTTAATAGCATTTTCGTTAGTCTGTCACGCTTTGGTTTGAAATAGCATTTTTGTTAGTCTGTTATGTTTCAGTTTGAATAGCATTTTCTAAAGTCTGTCAAATACAAATTTAAAATATCATTTTCGTTAATCTTTCACACTTATGTTTGAAATAGGATTTATAAAATTTATATTGCTCTGTTATGTTTAAATTTAAAATAGCATTTTCTTTGGTCTGTCGCACTTTCAGTTTAAAATATCATTTTGTCAGTCTGTCATACTTCGGTTTGAAATAGGATTTTGTTGGTTTGTCGTGTTTCAGTTTAAAATAGCATTTTCTTGGGTCTGTCACACTCAACTTGAAAATAGGATTTTTGTTGGTCTGTCGTGTTTAAAATGGAAATAGCATTTTTATTGGTCTGTCATAATTCAATTTGAAATAGGATTTTCGTTGATAGATACATAGAACCGCCCCCTTAAGTAAACACTTCATCAAATCTCCACACTAACGTAATGTACTTGCAATAACCCTTATCCCTGAGTGGCTTCCGGGCCTTGATAAGTGGTGATTACTGTGTAAAAAAAAAAATAAAAATAAAATAGATTAAATGAATGCATCTTAAAAATACATTAAAACTAGAAACTATTTGCACTATAAAAAACTAAATGTTGAATAAATAAAGCAGTTAAGAACACTAATTTTCTTCTCCCTAATTGGTCAATTTCAGAAGAAATCATCAGGCTGCTCAACAATAAATCCATCACCTGCCCGTCGTGACTTTACGTATCCTGATCAGGAGGAGCTAAGTGGGTACTCGATTTTGCTTAAGGGTCTCCCACTGAATAGCGGAGAGAAGGAGGTGTTTACTGCTCCTGTTGGTGGAAGTGCTTCCACACCACCCCCCGACACAGTACCTAGTATTTCCAAGTAGTCACCCATCTGGTACTGGTCAGGATGATCATTGCTTAACTGAGGGGATCTGACAAAAACCGGTGTGTTAATATGATTATGTCGTATTATTGGTTAACTCTTTGTTTTAGGCAAATGATACTGATTGAGGTACAATGGCTAAGACTACCCGCTCTGCATGAGCGCTGTCTCTATAGCAAATAATTGCAACTTATTATAGATGCTATACTGCAAAGAACATCATGGTGGAATGATCCAGAAGGGACTGATGAACCATGATAATTAATATCTGCGAAAAACAGACCTGATATATGAAGATTAAGAATTGGCCAAGTAAGTATGTTATAGTATATCTTAAATACACAGGCGGCAAAAAGAAAGTCTGCACTCGTAATTTTTTCCAAAACCTACAAATTTAAGCTAAATTTAATACAGGGTGACCCCCCCTCAAAAAAAACGGGCCCGAACTCTAATTAGGTCCCATTTCTTAGTGTTTTGTCCAAATGAAATGAAACTTTGGTCATAACTAGCTAGTTTATTATATTCAAAACATCACATCAAAACACTAGGGTCTTTGGCCTTTTCTTCTCTGTTCTACAGCATATGTTCTAGATGGCCTCCATTCAGCTTTTTGTTTTTTTGGGGGGTCACCCTGTATAACTGTTTACCATACGGCATAATCGCGTTGACACACCGGTTCTCGTCAGATTACCGAAGTTAAGCAACATTGAGCCTGGTTAGTATCAGATGGATGATCATTTGGGTATTCTAGGCACTGTATGTGCTCTCTGCTTATCTCGGCATTTGTTTCCAATTGTCCTGTACTTCACTTGCCACTGATATTGATGTCGTCTCAGGAGAGGTGTGGTTGGAGATTGCGCACATCCTGCCACAAAAATTTCATGTGCAAGCAAACCTTCATGGGTATCCATAGTCTGTCCAAGACTGAAGGAGCCTGCTGTATATTACCAGGACTTGCTGTAATTTGTGAGATCAATGCATCTCTTCTATCACGCAGTAATAATAGGGAAGGGGAATCTGCTATGCTAATATAGTATCATAAGTTTTGCTAAATATTTTTGTTTCCATAATCTAACATACTTTCTGGTACATCATTTAATCATATAACAGGAGCAATTATGATAAAGCCTTTCTATTTTTAATTCTTTTTTTTATGGAAATCACTCCAGACAAAACATGAAACCACTTGATGTAAAGAGCTTTAAAAAACAAACTTCGAAATCAAAACCTAGCCAACGATAAGTAAGTATTTATGGATAAATTTCAACCTAGAAAATAGAAATTCTTCCTTTGTTGTCAGAAACATCGCTCATGGAACAAATAATTTTAGTTTCAGTATAAATCGAATTGTGCTCCTTTCTTTTCTTTTTTATGTTAGATATAATTTTTTTAAGCGTTCTAAAACGTTTTTTTTAAAGCTATTAATCATTATCGACAACTTACTTTTCAACATGTCTCACTCGCCCCAAACAGTATGATGTCATTTTTAATCGTGATAGTTTTCTCTTTAAGAACGTCACGGTCTGTCACACTTGCTTAAATTGTATTGCCATTGCTAAACGCGTAGGTTGAATGAATGCAACTTGAATGTAATTGTTCTGGTGTTAAAAACTAGAAACTACATGCATTATAGAAAACTTGTTTCTTGGAGGAGGGATCTGCTAGGCTACAATATTATCATTGTTTTTCTTAGGCGTTTTCTTTTTCTTCCATGGTCCATGCAAGAGGTATATTATTAAATAGAGACTAGTTTTTTGGAAAAAGAAAGTTGAAAAAAATCAAAATAATTAAACTTTCTCCCCATTAAAAACATACAAAAGCTATAGCCCGTTGACCTAGAATAACTAGTTTATACCAAATTGATGGTTGAATATAGTTAACTTTATGCTCATTTTTGCATTAAATACAAACCCCTATTAATCCCTAACTGTGCATTGAATGGATCCCATAATATTTAGTTCGCTGCACATTATCATGACAAAAGTCCATATAAAATTTCAACCAGATCGACCCAATAGTTTCCAAGAAAACTTCCAGCATAAAATGTGGTATTCTGATGACTAATCCCTATTAATCCTTCTTAATCCCCTGACTGTATATCGAATTAATACCATAATAATTAGTTCACTGCACCTTATCATAACAAACTTACTTACTTAAGCCTTGAGCCTCTGGTGGGGCATAGGCCATCCACAACTGCCCGTCAGCGTCCACGGTCCTGGGCGATTTGCTTCAACTCCCTCCAAGAGTAGCCAGTCAGCTTAGCATCTGCCTCTAGGTTTCTTCTCCAGGTGTTTTTTGGTCAGCCTCTTTTTCTCTTTCCCTGAAGGTTCCAGGTCAGAGCCTGGCATATGATTTGTTGTTTCCTCAGGGTGTGTCCAATCCATCGCCATCTCCTTCTTCTGATCTCTTCTTCTGCTGGTACTTGGTTAGTTCTCTCCCAGAGATCTGCATTACTGATGGTAGTTGGCCAGTGGATCCTTAGCTTCTTCGAAGGCATGAGGTTATGAAAGCCTGCACTCTTCCAATGGTGGTCGTTGTTGTTCTCCACGTTTCTGCTCCATACAGTAGTATTGATTTGATGTTGGAATTGAACAGTCGGATTTTTAACTAATACTATAAAAATTAGTTCACTGCACTTTATCATAACAAAGGTACATACAAAATTTCAGCCTGATCCCCCAGTAGTTTCTGAGAAAAAGTGTAACAAACAGAAAGGCAGACAGACAAAGAAAAATATAATATAGATGATGATGACGATGATGATGACAATGAATAATTCTATGCGAAGCAGACAAGTCTAAAAATAAAAGAGATCAATGTTGTGCTTTTTCTTCCTCCAAATTAGAGAGCAAGTACGTGAAAGGACTAAACCAGACACTGTTGTTATTATTCAAGCAATTCTCTTACAACTAAAGCAATCATAGAAAACCCGCAGCGTACAATGACATATAATGAAGTTTACATGAAAAAAAAGTAAATAAATGAATGAAGAAATCATAAAAGCTTAAGAAAATACCGGCAAACCAATTGAAAGAAATCAAGCGAATGGAGAATGTCTTTGACTGCTGAATATTGTGTCTGTAATCATTGGAATTAGCTTGTGCACTACTGAACTGAAGACTGCAAAAGACTTGAAGACAAAAGACAAAAAAGACGAGATGTTCGTATGATTCGGCCATTTAATCTGCGTGCTTAAAAATCAAAATGCCATTTCAAACATAAGCAAGATAGACCGTACGAAATAGCATAGTAGCAATCTATATATTAATACGATAGCGTGTGTGTATTTGTTGATTCTCATCCAATCCCAGACAACGTCGGGTCTCCCTGCTAGTATCTATATATTAATACGATAGCGTGTGTGTTATTTCCTGTGTCATGCTTACATCCGGACCGTTTAATTGTTATGTACTTCCATTTCCTGTCATAAATAATTTTACCAAGAATTTTTCATAAGTTTTGGTTTCGGTTTCGATTATAGCTGATGGCACTTAAGTCATCTATTTTTTATATAAATAATTTTATCAAGAATTCTTCATAAGTTTTGGTTTCGGTTTCGATTATAACTAGTAGCTGATGGGACTCCAGTCATCTGTTTTTTTAATAAATAATTTTATCAAGAATTCTTCATAAGTCTTGGTTTCAGTTTCTATTATGGCTGAAGAAACTCAAGGTATATATATATATATATATATATATATATATATATATATATATATATATATATATATAAATTTTTTTTTTTTTTTTTTTTTTTTTTTTCATAAGTTTTTATTCCAGTTTCGATTCAGGCTAATGCACCGAAGTCATATGGATATATATTTTTTTTATTTTTGAAATTGCAACTTTATAATATATAGAAATCGATGGAACATTAACTCCATTATAATATATACGAATCTGCAAGAATTAAAATATCATATTTAAGTGTACTTTATGACTGGGCTTTGACAGGCATTCGTGCTAGCTTAGATAAATACTTTTGCAGTTTTAACAAAAAAGCTACAATAATATCAGAGCGTCTCCATTTACACTGAACATCTACAGAATAGCAACATCAATACATTACATATGAATGAGTCCCCTGTGAAATTTCTGCAGGTCCTGCTAGTTGTGTGCGCTTAAAAATCAAAATATAATTTTAAACATAAGCAAGACAGGCCGTACAAAATAGCATTGTAGCAATTGTATATTATTTTCTCTTGATGTAAATAGACAGGGTTATCACTGAATAAGTAGCCCATCGACCAATTGAATGGCTCGGCGTATGAATACAGTTTGTTAGACTATTCCTTCTGTTATTAAAAAAATGATTTATTATAAAAAAAGTAAATCTATTGTTATTAAAAAATTAAGTTTTTCAACGAGTTTACCTTATGAAAAGCATAGTGCAAGGGTAAAAAATAAAAATTGGCTAGTCAGAATCATATATCGATTTGACAGATGACGAACTATCAAGAAATAGTCTGGCTTCACTTTATTATGCAAACTCTTGGCAAAAATTAATTTATTTAGTAAACATATTTATACTATAAAGGACATGGTGCGAAAATAAAAAATATAAAACTTGACTAGTTAGAATCAAATATGGACTTGACAGCTTCAAAGCTATTGGTGACAAACTTTAAAAACTGGCCACGTTTCACTTTATTCTATAGACCTTATGCTAAAATCTATTTATTTAGTAAACAAATTTGTCTTATAAAGAATATGTGCAAGAATAAAAATATAAAAATTGGCTGGTAAGAATCAAATATTGATTTGTCAGATTTAACGCTATCAAGGATAAACTTTGAGAAATGGTTTGCTTTTATTTTATGATATATGTTTTTTTTGCTGGAATTAATTTATTTAACTGAAATCGCCATTGATGTTGCAAACTGCCTGCATTGCTTTAAAACCAACTTTGAATTGATACAAGAAAATTGCTTGCATTTTTAATTTATTCTCATCATCATCATAAGTAATAAAATGAAACCGATTTTTCGTGTCTAGAAAAAAATCATAGGAATATAAACACAGATGGCATACATTAATTCGATATGGTCAAATTACCTGCTAATACCTGTTGTAGGTTTTACTGATATTATCAGTCGCTTTTATCATAACCATAAATTCCTATAATAGTTCCGACAGGGATTCATTCTCCACAATGAATCATATTTACAGGTGGTAGCAGGATACTTACTCACTTATTATTTTCTCCTCTTAATCTCACAAAATTCACCAGAGCAAATACTTCAGAGTGTTTGCTTAACGTGCTTCACTGTAATTATTTTATTTTGCAATTACCTGATTTTGTCTTTCACATAAAACTCATTTCCTACATAAATAATAACCGCCCCCTTTTCACTTCTACTTCTATCGACAATTTCATTGGTTACTCAGACATAAATCTTTATTCTGCAGTTTGAAGT
This sequence comes from Euprymna scolopes, assembly GCF_053919585.1. Classification (NCBI taxonomy): domain Eukaryota; kingdom Metazoa; phylum Mollusca; class Cephalopoda; order Sepiida; family Sepiolidae; genus Euprymna; species Euprymna scolopes. The sequence goes on along the minus strand of NC_136514.1, from coordinate 27,626,202 downwards.
AAATGAACAGGACAGAATATTTTCTGTTAAATTCAAATTATTCAAACATATGCTTTCATTCTATAAATTATTTTTGTTTGCATAGGTAAAGAGAGAGAAAGCTTCTGCGCCTTGGCCTCCTTCTTAATGCTGTTCTTGTTGACCACTACTAACACTGCTATCATTATTTTATTGTACTGGGGGTAGCATGTACATATTTGATTTTTATTATTATTTCATCCGGAAACATTTTTTTATTAATTGCTTTCCTTTTTTCATTTTTGGATTTTTGGGGAAGACTTCTTCTTATTACTTCTGTTGTTACTACTACTACTACTACTATTATTATTATTATTATTATTATTATTATTATTATTATTATTATTATTATTACTACTATTATTATTATTATTATTATTATTATTATTATTATTATAATAATATATTTTTCTTTCCTTACATGAACTAGAAACCAGACTTTGCGAGTTTCAATTCAAGGTCATTCCACAGCAATAATTTCATTTGTAAACATTTTTTTATTTATTGCTTTCGTTTATTTTTTATGTGGATGGGGACAAGTATATTTTTTAACTGTTATGCATATTTTCCTTTAAACATTTACTAACGTGCTTTTTAACATTTCTTTTTATTAGTGGGGTTTCATTTCTTAACTTATCGAGTACTTCATAAAAATACAACAAAAACACCTCAGGTTAGATAAAGAGAGAGAGAGAGAGAGAGAGAGAGAGAGAGAGAGAGAGAGAGAGAGAGAGATTCTTTTCCTTCCCCTCTTTCTTCTTAGTGTTGTTGTTTTTGACCACTACTACTATTGCTATTATTATTATTTCATGTGTAAGCATTTTTTATTCATTGCTTTCCTTTCCTTGGGGGACTTCTTATTGTTGTTATCGTTGCTGCTGCTACTACTACTACTACTACTACTACTACTACTACTATAATAATAATAATAATAATAATAATAATAATAATAATAAGTGATACCAAAGAGCCGAGAAGGGTCAAGGAGGATGGAAAGACCGAGGAGAGAGCACTGACCAGACCTCCGCTAGACAAGTGCGAAGAGAACTGGGACCTTGGGGAGGCTTAGTGCCACTCAAATTCCAGTATAAACCAATGGCCACTGCCAGCGAGAAATCAATGGTAAATGGCTGTTGCGACGGCGCAAATTTATTTGCAAATGCTATCGAAGGTGGAGAGAGCTGGACGTCTGGGGAGACTTGTTGTCACTCAGCTTCCAGAGAACACCGCAGGTTTCCAATCAGATCGGTTGTTGACGTGTGTGAAAGCTCCATGTGAGCCAATAATAATAATAATAATAATAATAATAATAATAATAATAATATATTTTCCCTTCCTTGCATAGGCTAGGAACCTGGCTCTGCGAGTTTCAATTCAAGATCATTCCACAGCAACAATTTCATCCATAAAAAATTTTTTATTTATTGCTTTCATTTTTTTTTTTTTTTTTTTTTTTTTAGGGTGAGTGAGTACACTTTTTGGCCATCATGCATATTTTGTTTAAACATTAACTGACATGCTTTTTGACATGTTTTTATTAGCAGGGCGTCAGTTCTTAACTAATCAACCATTTTCATAAAAACACATAAAAAATACCTCAGTCTAGAAGGATTTCTATTTCATTGACAGATATCAGACCCAACGGTTTTATGCTTTATGGACGTGCTTTTTTAATATTTTTTATGATGTATGATAGTTAGTCTAAATCACATTCTCTGACATTAGCAACTATATTTGTTCCTGAATCCCGCAAAACTAAGAAAATTTTATTGAAGCGTTTATACTCATCTAGAACATTGCACACTACTCTAAGCACAGCTCTGCAGTGTTTAAAGTCATTTGAAAACCTATGACCTGTCACACTTAGAAAAGGATCATTATTTGTTGCAGCTCTCCAAATGTCTGTAGTTCATGAAATGTTACTAATTTTTGTTGAATTTTTGTTTTACTTTTGTAAATATAATCGAAAATTATTTTGCAACTAGCGGGGGTACCCGGCGTTGCCCGAGTGTTTGTTTCCGGGACGGGGGGGGGGAGTTTTAAAAAATGTTATGGTAGGTAAGTAGGAAGGATCAAACCCGGAGTCATGAGTAAAAGTAGGAAAATAAAGTGTGAAAAAAAAAAAAAAAAAAAAAAAAAACATCTGCAACGTTAACAGGTCGGCCACCAAGAAAAGTCCATTCCAGTTGTTTAGGAAAAAAAAAACAAAAACAAAAAACGACTACGGTAGGTCGGCGCGAACGTGAAAATATAATGTGAATTGCCCAGCACGCTAACCACTACGCCACAGAGCACTACAGCTTAGTTTAGTGATTTTAAATAACTTCACATGAAAGAACTACGAAGCCAAACCGGTGTTCTCTTCTCAACTGTTCCTTGTGAACGATCCCCAAACGGTGTTAAGTGGTGGCAGGGGGAGGAGGAATTTATTAGAGAGAAAATATTTTACCACTTCCATTGATCTTAACCGATTTTGGCCGTGACTTCTCAGCAGAAAAAGTATAGAAATCTAAGATTATCGAGGAATTTGAGAAATAATAAGCTTATAACACACCTCAGATATTGTTCTGCCGTTTGTGCATATTATATTTGCATGAAATATCTTGATTTTTAATCCTATTAATGTCAAAATCCGACGGGAAAAAATGAGTTCATTTTATTTATATATAGAAGATAGAAGAGAAGAAGAGATGAAGTACGTTTTTGATGGAATGCTGGAATTTTAACAAAGTTTTGCAACAAGCCTATTAAATCCAACCTCAGATGTTACAGAATATGTTTTGATATCAACAGCAATAATTTCTCTTCTCAGATAATGGATCTCTTGTGACCTGTGATCATTAATATCCCAAACTTTCTTTTTAGCCAATATCGATTCTATAGTAGTTTGGTGTTTCATTGGAGGCTCGTAGTTGCTGCCACTTGTTTCTGGAATGTATGTCCCTGAATATTCATTGCTTCTTTTTCTTATTTGCAACTTTTGCTTCTTTTGAATGAACATTTCTAAGATGGTTTAACATATTTGTCATTGTAAAAGTTTTTGCTGATTTGCCACCCTTTGATGTGATTGTTTGACATAATTTGCAAATAGCTTTATTCTTATTCTTGGCATTGCCATCAAAATACTTCCAGCAGAAACTTGTTGCCATAATGGTTGAAGGTTAATTTAGTTAATTTTTTATGTATTTAAATTAATTATGTCTGATATCTAATTAGTAATTTATTTCAATAAAATATACATTATCTAAACCAGAAAAATAAAAATATATATGTAATGGTAGTACAGGTCCTAAAATGAGGGACTAGAGTATGACTGATGAAGAATGCTAATATGGTGTAGACAATGCAGGTCTGTTCGATAATTTTCACTTGCAAACAAAAGAAGGAGTTTACAATATTAGTATCATTTATGATAACAAAATTTTCTGATAAATCGGCATTAGAAAAGCTATTCACTGGCCGATTAATGGGTAATCGGCCAATTATTAAAGGCCTATTAATCGGCCAATTTAATAATCGGTACATCCCTGTGTGTCCCAAGTTCAAATCTAGTTCGTTCCACAAAACTTAGGGTGTTGGCAACCTTCTTGTAGTCGATCGATGATCGATGATTCCGTTCAGTCTCGAAAGACAAAGGATAACCCCTGTAAGGGCAACTGCGCATGTAATTGTGTAGCAGGGTTTGTGAAATTCCCAACCACACCTCTCCTTATCGACACTTATCGATAAATTTTCACTGGCAAGCAAAAGAATGAGTTAACTTGTCTTTCTTTCCAATATAATTAATATTAGTATCATTTATGACAACAAAATTTACTGATAAATCGACATTAGAAAATGTATTAATTAGCCGCTTAATCAGTAATCGGACAATTATCAAAGGCCAATCGGTAATCGGTAATCAGCCAATTTGATAATCGATACATCCATAATTAATACATTTCTGAAAGAAGATATTATTATAAAATTTTGATATGAAAATTGTAGATTAATACGCAGTGTTGACCCAAAGGGGGAGGGGGTAGCTCTGTGCCTTGGGTGCAACCATTAGGAGCAGAAAAGTGCCCTCTGGTTGTGATGAAGCATCTAAAAAATACACATAGTTTGAAATAACATATTGATTAACTGGACGCCACACTTGTTGAGATGACATTTCATAAATTGGAATTTAATTAAATGTTTATCAATGGGCAACGAATTTTTATTGTCAGAAATGAGAAATGGTGAATCACCTCGTCCATAATTCATGTTCTCGCTTGATTTACATTGGAATGCAATTGTTTTTTTGTTTTTTTTGTTTTTTTTTATTGCATTTTCATCCCAACCAAGGATCAGTGCCACTTTGTTGTAGGAGGTTACTATATGAGACTTACATTTGAGTTCAATTGTTTTTTTGTTTTGTTGTTTTTTATTTTTTACTGCATTTTCATCCCAACCAAGGATCAGTGTCACTTTGTTGTATGAGGTTACTATATGAGACTTACATTTGAGTTCAATTGTTTTTTTTTTATTGCATTTTCATCCCAACCAAAGATCAGTGCCACTTTGATGTAGGTGGCTACTATCTGGAACATAATTTGCTGGGATACTATGTTGAGAGTTGAGCAGCAAGATGTCTGTTCACATTACCTTTGAACTTCTGAATGTCAGTACAGTCAGGGAAGCAGGGATCCGGAAGGGAATTCCAAAGTCTAGCAGTCTAAGGGAAAAGCTATTAGAATAAAAGGCTTTCTAGTATCTAGGGATCTCTACTGTGTAGGGGTGGAATCTAGCTGCTGGTCGGGTTTGCCAGGGGTGTAGTGACCAGCTAAATCAAGTCGCTCATCACATAATCAGAAAAATCTATTCGGATGGAATTTATTAATTTCAGGAACAATTAGATTTTGTCATCATTCGTCCATGCAATTCTATCAGCACGTAGAGACGTAGCTGTGATGCATTCCTTTTACACACAAATCTGTGGGACTATTTTTGTCTATTTACCTATGTAGACAGTGAACGGGTTGGAATATTCTAGAAAGCCTGTATGAAAGTGCTGTGATGCCAAAAAACAAACCAGTCTAGACAGCGTTTCTGTGAGTCACCATTGTCGCCGTCCATAATTATCATTTGCGCCTGACTCCGTCCGAAAGACGTTAAAACCACACCGCTAAGAATAGTATGTTTAAATTGCAATGGATAAAGTACTCAATCCTTTACTAATGAAACTCATGCATGCAACAAAGAGGAATATATTTTCCTTGGAAAACTCTTACCTTCTTGGTATACCTTAATTTGCGGCATTTTGTCATAAAATATGTTGACCATAATGATTCCCTCAGTCACAAAAGACTTCCAGCAAATACCCCTACAATTACACAAGTACTATTTTTTCAAAGTAAAAGTTTTGAGCAGGAAGTTTAAAGTAAAAGATGGTCACACACTTTTAGAAGATACTTATTTTGAATAAAATTAAAATGAGAAATTAGAAAGCTTTGAAGTGTCAGAAATAATGATAAAATCATTTTTATTTACTTTTTTGTTGTTGTTGTAAGTCCAATATTTCGCTAAAAATAGCTTCATCAGGGTAGGAAGTCCGGTGCATGATTTTTTTTTTTCTTCATTTTGGCGTGAAGGAGGAGCAGAAGAGAAGAAAAATATACGCATTGTTATTTTTTCACTTAAATCATAATTCTGAACTTTCATCTTATAAAAATGCACATTTTTCCGTGTTATTAATGGACTTCAATCTTTTTAATTTAGTGCTCATGGGGAGATCTCGAACATTCAAAGATGACTATAACTTGCATATATCCCATATACAAAAATAAACGATTTCTGGTTAAATAAAACTTATTATTTAAAATTTTAGAATTTGTTCCCGAGTTGTTGCTATTTGCTGATGCCTTTTTTGTTTTTCTTGTTAGGGAAAGGAGTTTCAACTTATGTTTTCATCACCATCATGAATTCAGAGGCCGCTCGATGTCCCTTCTCTCTACAGAGGTATTTACGTTGGGGGGGGGGGGGGTACAAGCACTTGTAGTTCGTTGGAGCACCTACCATTAAAATACTTGTAAAACAGGCAGCGTGATGCAACATTACATTGATAGGACAAAGATTAAAGCCTGGCTGACAGTGCAGGACATTAGGTTGATGACTCTCTTTTGAACCCTGTCTAAGAGTGAAAAACTAGTAGCAGATGCATCAATCCAAATGTGGCAACAATACTCCATACATGGGCGAATGGTGGTTTTGTAGAGATACAGGATACTCTCAGGTGTAAGTTACTTTCTAGCATGGCAGAGAGAGTCCACCTTCTTTGCAGCAGCCTAAGCAATGCCCTCAGTGTATCTTTTTAATTGCTTTACTTAATAATTATTTGAGAATACGTCAGTTGCTGATGGCAAAAACACAAAATATAAAGTTTGACAACAATAATATCGAAATATAAGTTTGGCGATTAAACTAGGAAATAATACTATCGCCATATATCTTAGCAAGAATTACTGATTGATTTTGAATCACCATACAGAAATTGACATTACTTTATTATACTTATTATTTAAATTCTTCAGACTACAGTTCTCATCTTGAGTGATATTTTCACAACATTTTCATTGATGTAAGAATCCGTGACATAAAGGATAGCGTACTTGGTAAAATCCGGTTGTAAGTTACGCTCTTCTGTCGATTGAAGGTTCAATCCTCAGTGCGGGTGATGCTCAAAAAATACGATTGTGAATTACTTAGGATTTCTACCCAGCCTTGATGACTGATGGAAAGAGAGCATGTTATCTCCCTGGATTAAATAAAGAGTTTCATTTGAAATTTCATGCAGATCCACGAGTTCGACTAAAACACACCTGAAGAAGGTCAGAGGTCATATCGATCGAAATGTTAGGAACATAACACTTAAGATGAGAGCAGTAGTCTAAATAATATGAATAATCAATCCTCATCTAAAAAAAATTCAGAAACGTAAGGCCGGAAACAATTTGAAAACTGTGGAAAAATTTAAATGACAAACAACACAAAGCATATGAATACAAAAACAAAATCAATTTAACTTGAGCAACAGCAGCTATTCAGCCTCTCAAACAATTAATCGCATTATGCGCATAAAAAAAGACAACCCTCATGGCAAAACAAATTCAGAAACATTCTTTATTATATTGATTAACAGTTCTCTACCTAATAAAAAAAAAAAAATTCTTTTTTTCTTCTTTTCCTTTAAACAATTATAGAGTCACTTCCGCAGTTAAACATTGGGGCTCGGTATTTCTTGATAAAACCAAAAAAGGAAATCGCCGACTATTCTACATCACCAACCAAAAAATATAGATTCACTCTTGAAAAAAAAAAAAAATAGATTCACTCTTGAGAAGGAAAAAAAAAACTTTAAAAACAGTTCTGTTCAATTTCTGTAAAAGTACCACACAAAGCACACACACAAATGCACACTTATTTTGGAATTCTTAGTGGGGAATTAATTTCGATACAACTTTAATGGAACATGTTGCTGTTGTTTTTTATATGAAATTATTCACAAAGTATTCCAGAATAAATATATAAATATTAACAATACTCATACTTCGTTTCAGTCCATACTTTAATGTTGAGGCCTGAAAACTTTTGATTAAATATACTTTTCTGAGCAACGCTGGGGCACAAATCCTCCTAGTCTATATAAATAAAACAGTAGATGCATGTATGTGTGTGTGTCTGTGTGAAAATATTTAATCGGTAAACTCTTAAAGTATTCGTCACATAACACTAAAATTAACAGAAAATAGTAATCATACACCAAGGATGGTTTATAACGAGTAAAATCTTTGTTTGGATGAATAAATAATGCCGTACAGAAACATGTCAGCAAGTTGACATGCAAAATGTTCATTTCAACTTGCTAACATATTCCTATTATTTTTGCACATGCGCAAATTCATTCATAACTTAAAGTTGTTTAATTTTATATCTTTCTTATCTATCGATGGCTCATATGGAACGCAGTTGGAGAGCTAAATGTTTTGGTTTCAATTCTAGCTGATATTACCCATGTCATTTTTTTTTTAAACTTTTGAAATCAGTATGATATATACTTCTTTTTAAATATATTTTAATTCATGCCTATTTTTTAAAATATATTTTAACTTATATATACATATATATATATATATATATATATATATATATGTATGTATATGTATAGTCATCCACATACAGTACTGTTTCGCTATTTCACAGCTCATCAGTGAAGCTAGACAAGCAACTACCTCAAGCAAGGATCGAAACCCAACCGCCCATATGACAGTCAGAGCTTCTAACCGTTGCGCTATTTGGCTGTGGCTATGCAGGCAGTGAGTTAACAATGTTTTGACATTGTCCAAATACCTAAGCTCAATTTGTTTACACAAAGAGCATCGCTTCATATGCTAATGGTAATTTGTATATCACTTCCCAATATGCTCAATCTAAGATAAGGAGCATTATAGTCATCCACATACAGTACTGTTCGTTGTTTCACAGCTCATCAGTGCGGCTAGACAAGTAAAGAGCTCTGTAATTATAAATACAAAATCTGTATGAAATAAAACATACTTAAATGAGTATTTTACGACCGGACAAGGCAGTGCGAGTGCGCTCCACCCTTGCTAGTTATACAATAAACTATACAAATGTACATGTATTCAATAATACCAATTCCATAAACTAAGGATCGAATGCACGAGTTCTTAAAACAAATAGGTTTAACAATCGATCAATAATTGCCTTTATTGGAAGTCTTGACTTTGAGATCTCGAGACTGAATATAAAATCCCGAGATTTAGAAAATAATCTCACGATTGTCATCCATTTTTTTGTTTTACGGACTTATTTGGATCATGTTAAAAAAAAAATGACCTGCGTCATGTTTTTTTAAAATGTGTATGTTTTTAGATTATTTGTTTAACAAGATTCGATTATTCTAGATATATATTTCTAACTTGCAACATTCTCTTTCCTGCCTCATTTTCGAGAAAAAATACTGTGAGAAATAAGTCTGATACAAAAGCAAGTCTAAGAAGCGGACATTGATTTGGATGACGGCATAACTCACATGGAAGCATATTTTTAACAGAAGCAGAAATTACGTTTCTGAATTTTTGAGATGAGGATTGATTATTCATATTATTTGGATTCTTCGTACTACTGTTCTCATCTGGAGTGTCATTTTCATAACGTTTCGGTCGATGTAAACTCCAACCATCTTCAGCTGTATTTTGTCAAACTCCGGAATCTTGTGGAATTGTGGTATAGTACTTAGTAAAATCCAGTTGTAAGTTACACTCTCCTGGAGGTTGAAGGTTCAGTCCTCGATGCAGGCGACACTGAAAATTCAATCACAAATTACATAGGGTTTCTACCCAATCATGACTGATTTAATCAAGATATTTTTTTTTTCCATGAAAAAATCTCATTTTGCCTTTTTCAGTTTAAATTCATAGTTCTGGGTTCTTTTAAATACTTTGTGTACATGAGATTTGAGTAGCTCAGTGCTTTTACTCATTGCAAGAATGCCATCTAGGTAGACTGTTGCAAATTCTTCTCTGCTAAGCAATGTGTCTATTACTTGTTGAAAAATCACTGGTGCAACTGTAATCCCAAATGGTAATCATTCGAATTTGTACGAATCTCTAGCTTTGAGCACTTTTCGTCCACAAGTATTTACAGATAAGCATCGCTTCAATCAACCTTTAAAAAATAATTTTCCTCTGGCGAATTGAATCAACTTTTGGACTAGACAGAGGGTCAATGACCAATGCCTCTGTTCAGTCTCAAGAGACAATGGATACCTTCTGTAAGGGTAGCTGCACGTGTAATAGTGAGGCAAGGGTTGCACAATCTATAACCACACCTCTCCTGAATCGGCACTGCTTGAGTCCAGAGGCAAGGAGAAGTGCCAGATGACTGGAAACAATGTTGAGATAAATGAAGAGCAAATACAGTATCTGGAATTCCCAATGGATACTGATCAGGCTCGACGGTGGTGGTTATCCTTTGTCACACTCGGCTTTCGTTGGGGTCGACGATAGCATATGCGTAACAATGATAATAAAAAATAAATAAAAATAATAAATCCGGGATATGGCTCGTAAGGTCCTGGGTTCCAAATTAACAGCAGAACACGGGGGGGGGGGTGTTCTCCAGTGTAAAACTCGTGTATAGAAAGATAAACAGAACACGCATGCGAGAGACAACGCAAAACGACTGAAGTGTAAATTTAAAAATAGATATTTATTTAACAGCAAATACTACGGGAAAATATTATACAAACAATAACAAAAAAAGAAAAAAATATAGTGAGATGCAAATGAGGGGAGGGGAATCTAGCTTATGCCAAAACGAACAGAGGAAGGAAAACAGTTTCATTTAACCTCGAAAAAATAGTGTGCAAAAGAAAGTTCAACTTACACGATCGACGTGTAACATGGAGGAGATAATCCAGATGAAAGTTCGATGAAACAATCGAATATAAATCTTGTTGGACGAGTCGGTGCAAAATTCGGGTATTTCAGCCGTGACAGGAGAATGTTTAATATCCAAGTTTGTGACGAGTAGCATTTATTTCTGGGCTTCGTTTTCGACAGGTGAGGAATTTCCTTTCTTTTCATTATTCTTCTGTTCGACCAATTCCTTTTTTATTTATTTTTTTTACATGGGGGTCACCACTTATCAAGGCCTGAAGGCCACTCAGGGATAAGGGTTATTGCGTGTACAGTAATTACTGAGATAGTATTGTAGTAATCATTAGTATTGGGGGTTTTGATAGAGTGTCTTACTTAAGGGGGAGGTTTGTCAGGAGTTTGTTTATGTTGGACTTGAAGACGTCCAAGTTGTAGTCAGGTGGGAAACAGGCAAGCGGCAGAGAGTTCCACTGGCGTGCAGTTCTAAGAAAGGAGCTTTGCTCATGGAATCTACGTTTGGATTTAGGCACAGATAGAGAGTGGGGAAAACTTCTTTCTCTTTCTCCTTCGCATTTGATTCTGCTAACCGACCTCAACGACAGCCGCTGGTCAACTAACTTTTTCTTACTGAAATAAAATATGGTTAGGGGAGGGACCCCTTGCAAGCAGCGATGAATTTTTCGCTTCCTTTCATCATAAAACTACTTTGTTGAACCAAAATGGATCTGATGAAATATTTCCTTGCATACTGTGATCTAAAAATAGACTTTATGAAATGCTTCCTTATAGATGTTCGTTCAAGAGATGGGCCTCTTACAAACTGTTATTCCAAAAATAAAAATGATGAAACGTTTTCCTTTGCTCGTTTGGAGAAGGGCTTTAAACGGCTTTTAATATTATGGCTTGTTTTATTCATATGCGACACCTTTAGTGCAAGTTGAATCCTATGGAGAAATCTGCACAAACACAGATATCTATATACTTTTTTGCATAGACTGTAGGCGAAGCTCACTTGTTGTATTTTAGTTTCAATAATGCCTCCATTTTTTTTTCAGTCTATTTAATTCTTTGTCAATTTGATTTAATGATATGAATGGAACATTTCTTTTGTTAAAACTAGTTGAATATTTGGTTTTAATTCGACAATTATTTTTCCATATCTTCCCAGGCAACCAGAAAAACCTCTGAAAAGGTTTCTTTTAATTCTTTCTTTAGTATCTCTGCTTCAGCATTTAAAGTCTCCATATTTTGACAGAATAAGTTTATAAACATATTTTATGATTGAAATTTTTAGATCCAGTCAGTATCCAAGAGTTTGTCTGAATTGTACATCACAAACATTTTCAATTTTGAATTTTTTCTTTTAATGTAACGTGAGCGATGAGCTCACATTAAGATTTTATTTGTTCAGTAGTGACGGGTTTAGCTATTTTTAGCCCTCATCAAAGTTGGTTTTCCAATATTATTCCATGTTTGAAGATTTATTATCAACAAATCTGAGCTGAAATCAAGTTGTAATTTAATATTTTATACGGTATTCTTACCTGCATAACATTTCTAATATTTTCAATTTAGTCACTTAGCAATTTTAATAATTTTTTAGTCCCCCCCCCCCCCGACAAAAGGAGGGTGGACCTGTAAATTCACCCTTGTCCGTTCATCTGTCCGCACTTTTCTCAATACATATGCCTTGGAATTTTTTTAAATTTTGCACAAACATTAAACATGATATGAGTAAAAAACTAACAGAACGGATTTTCCAGGAAAACTCCGGTTGCTACCCCCACCCCCCACCCCGGCGTGGCTTTCAGGTTAAAATGGCTAAAATTGACACTTTTGTGCCTATTAAAAAAATTGATGCCTTGGATTTTTATAAACCTTTCTTAAAAGTTGTAACCAACTGATTTCTATATAATTTTGTTTGTCTATACTTCGCGATAACTCTTGAGTGTGCCCCAAGGGCTCTTTTAGGGCGAATAAAAACACTCCTTTTGGGGACTATTTTACCATATTTGTCCAAAATTTTCTGTGTATGTCAATTTAGCAGTTTTGCATAGTGCTGAACTCAAATTTAAATATGTTAAGGCCTTGGGGACTTTTGGGGCTAATGGGGGGGGGAATTATGGGCTTAGTCATCTCATTTTTTGCATGGTGCAGAACTCAAACTTACATATGTTAAGGCCTAAAACTGCACTGTTTGTTCATTTTCACCAGTATTTGACGTTTCCTGGGGACTTTGGGGGTTAAAAGGAGAGGGGAGGGCACTGCTGAACTTAGTCATTTTTTTTATGCCTTGTTGTGAACTGTGAACTCGTGGGGGACCATGCATGCTTCACTTGTATTTTTTTTTATTTTATTTTTAACTCTGCAATTTTGTAATGTTGTGCCCCATACAATCGCAATTAAAATACTTTTTTAAAAAATTCTCGGGACAATCTTTGTACTTATGCAATTGCCTGCAACCAAAACACGGTTTAGGAAGAAAATTATTTTTCTTTTCATTCATTTATTCAATTGATCCTCTAATTTATTAAGGCCCCTTCTTCTGATTTCTGCATCTGCACTCTATATAAAAGCTTGTCCATATATTAGGCATTTAAAATTATTAGCATTAAACTCCGACAATTTCAAATCATTCATTAACTTTGCTAGCAAAATTAGTGTAGTTTTCATTTTCTATTTTTATGTAATTTGTACATTTCCACATTTTTTTTTTTTTTTTTTTTTTGTGAAAAATAAATGTTTTTGAACTCAACAATTTAGTTGATAACTGTACTGCTTCAACAAATGTAAGGTCGCTGATTTTTGTGGTCATACATAATTGATAAATTTGTTACATTCAACCATATCCAATTTTCTTAACAGCAAATGAGCATTTTAAAAATCGGTCCTATTTGCACAATTTAAATTATAAAGATTTTTCTATCATCTAAAATGCAAAGCAAACCTTATTTTATTTCCAGGATCATAATTAAAATTATCGATCTTGCTCCAAATAAAGTTTTGTGAAAATGTACTTTCATCACCATTTTGACCTTTATTCGATAATTTGTATAATGTTTTTTTCTTTTTGTTGGGTATGAAGAAATATTAGCTCAATCTTTTCATGGGCTCCAATGTCTTTTTTGCAATTTTTCTTGAACTTTCTAGACGAAACATTTCTATTTCCATTGTTTTTACTGATATTTCATTTGTTCGATTTTTTTTTTGTGTTTTTTTGTCAGAATTTCTCTTCCAGTTGAAAGTGTTGTTTTCTTGTTAATGATATCCAATACTTATAACTCTGCATTTTGACTCTTAAAATAAGTTACTGACTCTTTCGTGGTGGTGGTGGTGGTGGGGGGGTGCGTGTGTGTGTGTGAGTGTGTGTTATTTTTTTTTTTTTAATTTTCTTCCTTTGAAGATTGTAACGCTGGGTATGGGGCAGCCAAACCAGCTGCCAAACATTGGCCTGCTTTTTATTGAAACCAACCGAGAGCTCTTTTTAATATCCTCGTTGTTCCCTTCAGTGCAATTGTCTGGCTCTCTTTCGCACTTGGTTCACCAGGAATATTAGTTAGGTAGGACTTCAGGTTCTTCTTTATAAGCCCTATGGCACCTATAAAAACTGGTATGATTGATATCTCTCTAAGATTCCAGTTTCGTTTTCTTTTTTCATTTTTTTTTTTTTGTGTGTGTGAGTGTGTACACAAGTCGTAACTTTTTTCACTGAAAGATAAATTCCTAACTTCTTAACAAGAAAAAATCAATAAGTTCGTCCAAACTTATTTTTATGTTTCTAGGTAAACAAAAAAAAAACGGAAAAACAAATCAACAGATCATTTTTATTGAGTTTTCTTTTTTTGTGGTTGAACGATTTAGATTTTAAAATTTAGACTGAAAATTTTTTCCGTCCAACTTAAGAATGAATAATTTTGTTTTCAGTTCAACTTTCTGACGTTTGAGTGCTTCTTTTCACAGATTTGTGAGTCAAAATTCAGTACAGCTTTTAACTTTTCGCCGTTACTGTTGTAATTAACAGTTTTTCCGAGCATACAACTTGAATCTGTTTTTTTTTTTTTTTCGAAAATTCAACATTCCAGTTGAAGTAATGATTATGCTGCATCCGATATATCTCTGCTTCTGACACACATCCATGACAGGGGTTTCTTGCTTACAGTTTCATACCGTCAATATCTGCAACAGAGTGATGAAACTTTCAGGTTATGAATGCATAAGTTCAGTCATCATAAAAATGCAATTTGCAATCCCCGCCAATCCATTTGGATGAAATAAAAAAAAAATAGGAGGCATTACCTTTGGAATGTGACTCGTATAAATAAGCTTATCCATAGTGGCCAAGATAACTGCAATGCTGTCAGCTGCAGAAGCCAGAAATCTCACTGTTTTATCAGCTTTGTGCATCAATGGCTTCTCAATTTTTTGAAAGGCTTCAACTAAAAATATAATTTCTCTCTCATCGTTAAACTTAGTAAAAAAGCGTGTGTTCAATTTGATTCTTTTCAAAACCTGTATAGCAACCTGCATTGTGCTATTTGATAAATTTAGACAGCTGAAAAAGTTTGATGTTTCATTTTCTATCCGCGTTTTTCACGATAAGCTTCAGAGTCGAATAGTACAGGGTGACCCTAACTAAAATGCCACTCATAAAATGGTTAATAAAATGCACAAGCCTTTCTGCAATCAAACCATATTTAGTACAAACAGACTTCAGTCTATGTCTGACCTGGCCAGCAAATTTCAGTCATGAATATCGAATAGTCTTTGTTTTAGTGCTGCTCAATGATAACTATCGCTTGATACGACATACAACATTACTGATAACACTCTCCTCTCTAGGTATTGCTCTGATTTGGGCTTTAATGGTCCACTTAAGTTCATGAAAAATTTAGGCGAATTTATCTATTCTAAATAGAAAAAAAAAAACTAAGTGGTCCATCATATTTAAGGGCAACTCAAAGGCTCCATTTTCATTATCTATTAGTCTGGGATGTAAGGGATGATGCCACTGTTTTCCCAGGATTACTCCACTTTCCCTTGAGCCTCGCCTTATAATACTGAGTGTTTAGCCAGAGTACATCAAGTACTAAATTGTGACACCACATGGCCCCCACTGACAGACCCAAAATGTTGTGTGCCATGGATTTCTCCTTCATCTTCATCATTCTTGTTCTGGCCATGTCGTCATCGTCTTTTTCACACTCGCGACCATCGATGGGGGCGCATGGGTCCACAAGTACAAATATAAAATAAACACAGGGAAACAAGAAAAACACAGATGCCAATGCTTCATATATATGTCAGTTGGCCTATAGGTATGTGTGTGCCTACATGCTAAGGTTCACATCTACGTCATGTTGAGGTTGGGTTTGCATGTTGCCGTCAGTTCATATCCCCATCTCCCAAGGCTTTCCGACCTGGCCCAAGTCTGGACTTGTCTCCAACTGTAGTCAAAGTCCAACTGAAATCTCAACTCTGATTGTAAAGTCTCAACTCACTGAGTGTAGTAAAAACTCACTGACTGTAGTTATGTCCAGCTTTGTTATCCATAAATTGTTTCTATTGTTGTTAAAAACTCATTGACTGTAGCACCCCAAGGCATGCCCTAGCATCATAAAACTAAATATATCTCTGTCTATTCTTCAGTCCTTTGGCTATCTTCATTTGTCACACCCAAATTTAAATCTACCCTTACCTCTCTTTGTCTATGTTAAGGACAAATTCATGGCCATTATCTATTGATAAATCTATTTCCTACTTTATTTGTTTTCCTACTTTCTTCCTTAATGGATGCAGGTCAACCATAATATCACAAAGTTTCAGTCAGGAATGTTGAATAGATTTTGTTTTACCGCCACTCAAAAATGCCCATATTCTGATATGACATTCAATATTATCAATAACTCTGATACACTCCCCTCTTGGCATAAAATGATAAATGATTGAATGATAAAAGTGCCTCTGAAATGGGTATATTTGTTGACAATACGAGCGAAAAACGAATGAATATCTAAACCAATGGCAGAAACCCTAGAGGAAGACCTCCAGTCTATAGTTGAATGGGTACAAAAATGGATGATCACATTCAATGCTACCAAGACTAAGCTTCTTTCCTTTAATAATTACAAGAAACCTTCTCAACCACTAATAGCCAAGGGCTTGTAGTTCGTCGGAGCACCTACCATTAAAATATTTCTAAAGCTCGATTAATTAGGGACTCAAATATTTTGATGAAAAGAAGGAGGAGGCTAATGGAGCAATAATTTAATGGATCAGTTCTTTCGCCAGAATTCTTGTAAACTGGTACCACAGCAGCAGTTTTCCAACAGTCAGAAAAGCACGATTCATTAAGACATTTGTTGAATAGTTTGGAGAGAACTGGAGTAACTTCAGTGAAGCATTTTTTTAATAGTACAGCCGGGATGAGATCAGGTCCACATTCTTTTGAAATGTCTAGGTTTTTTATGGTGTCATAAACTTGAGAAGAGGTGATTTTCAGATCATCTAGTGTGGGTTCTATCTGTAAAGGAAAATAAGGGAGATAGTGGTTTGTTGGGTCAAAAGTAGAGTTTCAGGCAAACTGACAGGCAAGTATGTTAGCTTTCTCGGTTGCCATGCAAACAACCTCATGATTGTTGGATAGTGGGGGAATTGTTGATTGCCAATTATTTACTACACTGTTGTAGATTTTCCAGAAAAGTTCCTAATTTCTGCGCTTCAATGCGTTTTCTGGCGGTTTCGGTATATTCTCTCTTAGCTGTCACTACTTCTTTCTTACAATTATTTCTAGCTTCTATGAACTTTTGTCTGCTTGTACTAGACTTATGCCAGATAAATCTATGGTATGCATGTTGCCTCTGAGCAATGGCAGCTGCGCACATAGAAGTAAACCATTGAACTTCCGTGTAGGAACATGTGCTTCAATTGCTGCTTTGAATCATTCAGTGGTCTCATTTGTGCACTGTCCCGCAGGAAGAGAAAAGGTATTTCCTCATGGAGCATCTCTAATGTGATCTTTAATGGCATCCCAGTCAGCCTTATTGTAGTTCCTTGTCGTTTTGAGTAATGATTCTTCAACTTGGGCTCAGGAGTTTAGAGTGATGTCTATCATTATCACAGCGTGATCAGCATTCCTGAGTAGCCAATGGGCATTTGTTACACAATCCTCAGGAACTGTTGTCAGAAACAGATCCAGAAGTAAGGTTTTCTGGTCCTGACGATCTGGAAGATGGGTCAGGAATGTTACTATGTCAAGGAATGAGATATAGAAAAGTTATGGATGAGGCTACCAGTTGTGTCTGGGTAGTTAGAAAAGCCAAGCCAATTATTGTGGTGGATGTTAAAGTCACCAAATACATGTATTTGGGTGCTAGTGTCAAGGGAGAGTGCTACATCTATGTCGTCAGAGACATGATTGATTACAGTACTGTCCCAGCTCAAGGGAGAGCGATAAAGTAGATGTAGGCAGCTAATGCTATGCTGTAAAATTAGTTTAAAGCACATGAAGGCCTGGTCAACTAATTCTAATTTAGAAGGGTGTTACGAATATAGACTCCAAGTTTGTGCATGTGTTTGTAAACGTCCTTACGACAATGTAGAAGATAACCAGACATGTTAAAGATGTTAGAGAGGATGGAGGAGTGCAATCATCTACTCTACCCTTTGCTCTAATGGTATCATGAAGGTAACAAAATTTCTCAACAATTTTAATAGTTCCATATTATTTGGATTCTCCCGTCTACTGTTCTCATCTTGAGTGTCATTTTCACAACGTTTCGGTCGATGTAACCTCCAATCTTCTTCAGGTGTATCTTGTTGAAATCTACAATGTTTCTGCAAAACTTGTGAATTTGGACTGGAATTTCGAACGGAACCCTTTATTTACTTCACAAGGTAGCATGCTCTTTTTCTGTCAGTCATGACTGGATAGAGTCCTAAGTAATTCGCAATTGTATTTTCCGGTCGTCCACACTAAGAATTGAACCTTCAACCTTCGGGAGAATATCACTTTTACCATAGATTTTTCCAAGTATTCTAACCACTGCTCCACAGGTCCTTGCAAATAGTTCTAATACGAATAGTTTTGTCATAAAGCCTACACAAGTTGTCAATAAGAGTTAATTGTTTTTGTACGCCTAGAACTTTATCATTTTTTCTTTTCATAATGTCTTCCTTTCTATAAAATAATTTGTGCTCCTAAATTAACCCACAGCCATTGTATCAATGAACGGAACTGTAATTAAAAACTAATTTTATTTCATTGACAAACTGGGCTTTGCTTGCTAGTAGTTGCTTCACAAAGTTTACTACTTGAAACAAAAATTTTCACTAATAAATATTCATTCATAAATTCGAAAATTTTCACTAATAAATATTCATTCATAAATATGGATGGGGAGGGAGGGGGGCTTGTTTACATTGGCGATTTTTTAAACCAATGCATTTCAGGTGAAAACAACATTATCTACTTATATGGCATAGCGAAATGAGTATAAATTACACCCGCCCCTCCTCCCCAAGATTGATCGAATAGAAAAATAATTACAAGTAAAGATAGAATTTATTGAATTATCAAGTTTTAACATATTTTTTGATGTGGAAGAGTTGTGCAACCAATTAAATCGGACAAACAAGGGAGATAACTCTTGACTTAAATTGACTTAAGGGTACGCCATCTTTAAATAGGCTATCTGGGAACGTAATTGCAGCTGATTTTTTATTTGAAATACTTATAGCACATCATCTACTGGATGATTTTTCTTAATTTTTTTAATTTATACTAATTTTAACATGACATGTAAGTATATAATAATGCATTGGTTTAAAAGATCACCAATATAAGCAAACATCTTGGATGGGTATTTATTTCCCTTTTACGGAAAGAAATGTGACACAAGGGTCAGAAAGTGGGATTGAAAGGTCAGCACTTCCAACGAGGAGTACTCTGACCTGCAAAAAATACCTGAACAGCTCCCGTCAACATTCCCCAATAGAGGCACCTCTGGCGATTAGCAATAAACTAATTCTATCTCAAAGAGGGAAGACAAAGCCTAGGAGGGTTAACCTCCTAGAACTTCACAGGACCAGCATCATATCACAATCAACAGAAAAATGGTCTTTTTTCTGTTGATTGTAGTGTCTGGAGACCAAGTCCTGAGGCGAAGAAATGCAGTTTGGTTTTACGTTTTATGCATAGGCAAAGATCTTTTTCTTTTAATAGAAGAGTCACTTATCAAGGCCTGGAGGCCATTCAAGTATAAGAGTTAATGAGTGTAAGGTGGTCAGTGTGACAACAGCTCAGTGATCGTCTTTGGTGGGAATTGAGCAGAATTGAACTATTTAAGGGGGACGGGATAGCAAAAATTTGTTCACATTGGACTTTTAGACGATCATGCTGTAGTCAGCTGGGAAGCAGACTAGTGGAACAGAGTTCCATAAGCAGGCAATTCTAGGGAAGAAGCTTTGTTCATGGAACTTACGTTAAGATTTAGGTACTGATAGAGAGTGGGGGAACTTGTTGGCAGCGGTCATAGCGTGAGTGCTTTTTTTGAAAGTTTGGCAGGAAGGGGGATCATTGAATGAAGCCCAGATGAACACTTGCCGTGAAAATAATACTAAAGCAGAGGCAGGCTCGTGACGTCTCTTATGTGGGAAAGGAATTGCATGGAAGAGAAAAGGGCATCACTGATATTATACTTATTTTAATACAAGAGAAGTATCTTGGTAAGAAGAAAAACCTGTATTTTGCTTTCGTGGATCGAGAGGAATCTTTTGAAAGTGCCAAGAGAGGTTGTCTGGTGGATTTTGCACAAAGTAGGGGAAAATAAATGGTTGCTGAAAGTTGTTCAAGGAATGTCCACAAATGAAAACGTTAGAATTTACAGCACATTTACTGACAGTTTTAATGTTAAAAATAGATCTCATCAGCATTCTGTACTGAGTTCATTGCTTTTCATTTGTGTCTTAGAAGTGTTGTTCAGGGAGTTTTGTACAGATTGGCTGGAAGAGATGCTGATGCTTGCTGATGGTTTAGTACTTGCCTGCGGAAACAATGGAAGATGTATTTGTTCAGTTAAAAACTTTGGAGGAATACTATAGAAAGTAAAAGTTTGAGAGTGAATGTAACGTCACAGGAACAAATAAACAAACAAACAAAAATAAATAAATCCAACTGTTTTAGCAAAAGGCATTTATTACTGTAACTTTCCAAACAATGCCTGCTTCTTGTTTTCTTTTACTGTTCATTTCGTCTTCCATGAGATTAACAAAACCCCGCAGTCTCGACACCAACTTAAAAGTCTCTCACCACCACCACCATCACCACCACCATCACGGGGCCACATGTTCATCTCACTGGTAACACTTTTCTTCTCCTCGACCACATGCTAGCAATAACCAGCCATTTCTCGCTGTCAACTTTACATGCCCGACTTCCTCAATGCATACTTTTCTTCTCGTTGACCACACGCTGTTCTCTCTTCTTTTTCTAGTCATGTAAGCCCGTGCATACTTCCTAATTTGCATGTGATTTTTTCACTACTGCTGCTATTATCTTCACAAGCCAACTATCCTATAGTTTCTGCTGATATTTTCCTATGTGCTCATACGTACTCTATTACACTACGACCAAAATGGTGATTAGTGGTTTTAGTGTTTGAAAGCTCCCAAGACAAGGAAAGTTCCTCGGCTCAGTTTGCAAAAAGAGAGTCGCATACAATTCAATCTTTTGGGTTACCAGTAGGTTGAGAGAGGATAACCAATTTTTGTGCAAAAAAATTAAGAAAATAGATATGGATGAGAATTCAGATGTGGACGAAAGTATATTGTGGAAGGCAAAACAAATAGAAGTTGGTTCTAAAGTTTTGTTATCTAATCTAATATCCCAAAAATATTTTCAGTGTTTTGAATTAATTATTTTTATATAACTCTAGTTTGAAAGTTTGTTTCAATAAAATTGTGTGAACTCTTTTGTCCACGTTTTTTCTATCCAACTTAAACAGCCGTCTCTGTAATATGCCTTCTTCCAACTCAACCCCCGTTCTCTCCATCGTTTCTTTTATGCATCTGACATTGTCTCATTTGCACAGAAACGCGAGAGTCTACGTTATTTATGCGTGATCTTTGAGTACAAAAGCAACTGCAAGTCTCCATCTAAAATTTTTTTTTTTCTTGTCAAGCGACCAAACTCTACAAAGTACACACATGTTATTCAGTTAAGTTACGGTTTTCTCTACACTAACTTACTAAAAGACTATACTTCTCTTTACTTTTTCTTAACAATTCTCTGTTCCAAGGTTTTAGATCAACTTGCATTTTACAGGAAGAACTATGTGTTGTCTAATTTGCTAATTTAAAGTGTTTTTTTTTCTTATTTGATGTGCAGTACTAAATTGATTTTAATGCTCATACGTTTAGCATGTCATTGGATGCCTGAATATCAAGCGGCATTTGAGGAAATCAAAGATACGTTAACATCAGATCATTTTCTCACACACTATGATCCAAACCTGAAAATAGTAGTAGCGAATGATGCAGGCTCATATGGTGTTGGAGCTTGTATACTTCATATAATGTCTGACAGTACCAAAAAATCAATCGTCCATGCATCCAGATCGCTACTACCAGCCGAGAGACAGTACTCACAGATTGAGAAGGAGGCATTAAGTATTCACCGTAATAAAATTTCATAAATACTTACATGGCGGAAAATTTATATTGCAAACAGGCCATAAGCCGTTGCTTACAATTCTCGGATCCAAAAAACGCCTGAGATGGGGTACAATCTTACTGAACTATGATTTCACACTGGAGTACTTGTCATCAAAACTAATTAGCGATGCTGATAGCCTATCTAGATTGGTACCTATGGAAAGGGAACTTTTTAAGGAGTCCATCATTGCTGCTCTTCGTTCTGACTGCTAAATAAAAACCATAATAAGCAATGCAATTAGAGAGCTTCTGGTATCCCTACCTGAAATCAAAAAAGAAGCAGATAAGGATGACTTTATCTGCGACATCAAAACAAGATTGCCATGAATGACAACAATGTTCCTGAAGTATTCTCGCTTTGCAACGAGGTTTTACTATATGGCGATTCCAAAAAGTCCCCAGAAATTAATTCTACGGGATTTTTATTCAGGACACCCTAA
This sequence comes from Euprymna scolopes, assembly GCF_053919585.1. NCBI lineage: Eukaryota > Metazoa > Mollusca > Cephalopoda > Sepiida > Sepiolidae > Euprymna > Euprymna scolopes. The sequence goes on along the minus strand of NC_136514.1, from coordinate 27,603,611 downwards.
AAAAAAAAAAATGAATAAAGAGCTTAATCAAAAACTACGTCTACTGGCATAACATGGACAAAGACATAATGGAAATGATAGACTTTTGCACAGTTTGTGCCCACGTTGCAAAAGCATCACCCATTACATTCAAACCCTCTTTATCTGTGCCTAAATCAAAATGTATATTTCATGAACATAGTTTTTTCTGAGAAGGGGACGCCTGTGGAATTCTCTTCCGTTTGCCTGTTTCCCACCTGACTACAACTTGGACATCTTCAAGTCCAACATAAAATAATTTCTGATTAATCGCCCCCTTAAGTAAGACACTTTATGAAATCTCCAATAACAACTATTACTATGATATTATCCCATTGATTATTGTACACAAAATAACCCTCATCCCCGAGTGGCTTCCGGGCCTTGATAAGTGGTGACCCCATGTAAAAAAAAAAGAAAAGAAAAAGAAAAACCCTGGCCAAAGACTGACCAACCATAGTCCATAATTCATATCGACTTTGCAGGTCCACTCAATGACCACTATTACTTAATCATAGTCAATAGCTACACCAAGTGGCCTGACATATTAAGGTGCAAAAAAACGACGACTGGGACAGTGATAAATTTCCTACGTAGAACTGTTTGCTCATTTCAGTGTAGTAGGCTGCATCATGAGTGACAATAGAACTCAGTTCCCGTCTGCAGAGTTCAAAAGTTTTTGCAACACGTTCCACAATGAAACACATAACCAATCCACAATATCACACAAGATCGAATGGGCAAGTAGAATGCTTTGTGACACTCTCAAAAGAACACTGAAGAAGGCTCAAGGCACCCCTAACAGACGAAACACTTCAACAATTCCTACACGTGTATAGGATTACACTTAATCCTGACACTCAAATAGCGGCCTCATCAGCGGAAATTATGTTTGCACGAAAGGTGAAATCCATTTTTGACAAACTCTTACCAAAACAGTCAAGACCACCAGTGACCACTTGCATACCCAGTAAACGTTTCATGCCAGGAGAGAGTTTTCTTAAGAGAATTGGTGATATGGTATATATTGTGAAAGGACCGAAGCATACACATAAACGTCACCAAAACCAATTAAGAAAATATTGCGGAAATGACACCAATGATACATCACCGTTGGAGGAAGAACCGATCGACACTACTTTCGATACGTTTGATCTCAAACCTCCTCAAATAGCACCCGAACTAAGACAGTCTGTTCGGAAAAGAAAAGTCACCGATCCACTAACGATCGATCCTAAACATAAGAATTATTTACAGCTTTTACGAACGAGGGGAGGGAGTGTTGGGGACGCACCCTATTACCAGGAATAATGAACAATTCTATGACGTCACTTCCGTCCATGATGTCACTTCCGAGAGACGAGAAGCGGTTTACAGAAGAGTCGGACACAGACATGTGAAGCCGATGGTCGTTCACAACTAGTCCTGCCATGAGCAAAGATATTGTTCAGTTACCTCTTTTATGTATTTTTGTTAATGCATATTTATTTGTTACTGTGTCTTTTTTGTTATTTATTCAACCACTAACCTCACAAGTTTTCAAAATAATACCTCCAATTTTTTATCCCACCCCAATGAATTAGAGGGGATTGAAAATTGCATTGTTATGATGATTGAACTTATACATTCATGACCGGAAAGTTTCTTCTCTCTATTGCAGATATTGATGGTGTGAGAGTCTACAAAAGCAACCTCTGTCATGGACGTGCGTCAGAAGCAGAAATGTGTCACTGAATTCTTCTATGCTGAAAAAAATGAACCGATCAAAATTCGCCGGCGTCTGTTGAACATTTATGAAGCCAATGCAGTTGATGTCAGCAATTAGGAGATGGTTTCATCGATTTTAGAGTGGCGACAGAGATGTGAGTGACAAAGCACACTCCTGACTTTTATGGCTGAAGCATCAAAAGAGGTTGGCAAAAGTGCATTGGGAATGGTGGTGACTATGTCGAAAAATAAATTCTGGAGCACAAAAGGTCGCTCGTTTTAATCGTGCCACTCCCATCTTCGTAGCTCTTCAACGTTTTAGTTTTTGAGTTTAAAAAAAAAAACAGGCGGCCTTACTTTTGGAGCGACCCTCGGAATTTTTAATTAGTTATTCATTAGAATAATTAGTTATCTTTACCATTACTGTTTCCTCTTCATTTCCGGTTGTCCCTCCCCACGTTAGGAGTATTTTTTTTTTTTTTCTAAATAATAACGTTATTATTTAGAAAAGCACTTCTTAACATAGGGGGGTGGGGTTTCCTTTACTTGTTCTTTAATTTCACATAATAATTTAATAAACAGAAGATACTGGACTAAAAATCAATTAAAAACGAATGAGCAATCGGAAGTGGAAACTAACCCTAAAAAAATTATATTGGCAGAACGCCGCCGACTGATAGACTAAACATCGACCGGCGTCTTAAAAAAAAAAAAAAAAAAATAATAATAATAACTCACAACGGCCATTATTTGATTTATGATACCGACGAGACGGGGGGGGGGGGTCTTTAAAATTCAAAAGTCATTGTGAACGTTTTAAATTGGCGGATAGAAAAGCATTTCTTGCTAGAATTATAGAGTTTATAGGTAAAAGTCTAGTATTATGATTTATTTGTGGTTTTAAACTAAAGACAATCTGTGTTTTGTTTTGTTTTGTTTTTTCGACCGTGTAAATATCGTATGAATGAAGCCCGCCATTTGTTGATCGACCCAAAACGTATTTCTTTCTTTTTCTATGCCGGCAAGGAGGGGGGGGGGGTTAATAAAAATGTAATTCTATTAATTTTTTATTTAAAATTTTTGAAATGCAACTCTTTGTGAAAAATAGCAAGTATATATTGAAATCTCTTCTCATCAAGGACAATAGGATTTGCTTTTCTTTTATTGTTATCATCCTAAAATAATATTCATACTGCACTCACTCATTCGTCGGCCATGTTCGCTTCTTCGAATGCGTGTGTATGTGATTGAAATTAAATACGAATTACCAAAATAAAAGTTATAGACGAATATAAAGCTATAAGTATTTTTTCGTTGTTTTATATTCTTAAAACACAAGAATATTAGAAAAAAAAAAAAAATACGATATAAACTTAAAACGAGTAAAACTACTTGTTGCCGGAGATTTATTTTCACGTAGTTTAAGAGACTCAGACTCACGCCTGTAACTACTTGTCCTTTTGCCGGTGAAAAAATGGAAACAAATTTATTCACTGACCGAGAACACAAACGATAAAAGTGTAGTATTAGAAGCAACTTTAATCGTTTACGCGAAACATAGACAAAACAAGACGACTGAAAAAAGAAATATGGCCGATATATAAATTAATTAAAAAAAAATAAGTCCAACTTTTGATATGAAAAATAGTAAAATAATGTTTTTCATTGTCTTTGGATTAACTACAAGTTATAACTAACTTGCTAATTACCATCTCCTAATAAAACTTGAAGTTATCTCCGTTTTTGGGTTATTATATATTCATTATCTCGTCTTGTTTTTTTCCGCGTTTCGCGTAGTTGATATTAAACTAGCCATTACTTGTTCTTTCCCTGTCTTCAATCAGAAAAGAAAAAATCCGGTTAAATTCAAGCAAAGTTCCCCCGGAGCTTGCTGCGAACCTATCAAACTAAAATCAAACATAGAAAACGTATCTAATAAAGAATATTCCCCCACCCCAATAAATCTTAATAGTCAATAAAAAAAAAAAAAAAAAGAAAACTTTTAGGAATATTCTGTATTGGATACGTTTTTTTTTTTTTGTTTTTTGTTTTTTTTTTTTGTTTTTTTTTTATGTTGATTTTAGTCTGACATGTCCGCAGCAAGCGTCGGTAGATTTAGTTTGAATTTAATAAGAAATCCTTCTAGACTGAGGCAATTTAAATTTTTGTCCCAACTAGAAGCGTCAATTTTTGTTGAGTTAGATTTACATTTCGCGTGGGGTGGGGAGTAAATAAGGACTAGCTTTGAAAATTGGTTTTTAATCCTTAGTTTGAATTCTGGTGAAAATTTTATTATCATAGTATGGGTTGAGTTTCAAGGTGTCATTCTTTGAGATTTTTTTTTTTTTTTTTTTTTTGTAGAAAGTAAAACTTAGGACCTCATCCAGAAGTCTACCACCACCACCACCACCATTCAGGACGTGCTTTGATTTATTTAAAACTAAATAAAATGCATATTACATTCTTGCATTTTCTTTTCTTTTGAGGTATGTTTTACTGTCCACAGCCACAGTCCTTCGAAAAAATTGGTTAAATAAATGCTAGCAAAGACAAGATAAGTTACTCTTCTACCTAACTGGGCAGGTTCTTTGTGTTTTTACTAAAATGTTTATTCGGCTAAAAAAAAAACAAGCATTTTCATAGGGTACCGTACCCTATGAAAAGAAAAAAAATGGCCGCGTAACATACATTGTGGCCACTTTTTCTTGTGGTCCCTTTGAACTTGCTTGCTTTTCGAGCCGAATAGACATTTTAGTAGAAATACTAAAAGCTTTCCCATTTGTGTAGAAGAGTAACTTATCTTGCCTTTGGTAACATTTATTTGTTGTGTTTGATCTTTTTTACAACTTTTTCGAAGGACTGCGGACATTGGGTATGTTTTACTATACACGCCGGTCGCCGGTTACAAGAACTATTTTGATCTGGTGTTGGTGGGCTTAGAAAAAAAAAAAGAACAATTTAATATAATAGTTATGTTTATGTATATTGATTTTTCAAGATTCGTTATAGTTTTCATTTATTTTATTTTTGATTTCAATAAATATTCAAATAATTCATAAAAAAATCCATGTATCCAAATTACATACAGGCGAGAAATGAGATTCGTATTTAGTAGTTTATTTTTTTCTTCTTTTTTTTTCTCTACTTCAATGTGTTAAATTAATTGCAATTTTCAAGGATATTCGGTGCGAGCGCAGAGACCCAAGATCGTTTTTTTACTGTGAGGGAGAGAGCTAGCTTCCCCCCCAAAGGGGCACTAAAACAAAAAGTAAACTTTCTTCAATCTTAGATGGATTTCACAGACCATCGACCAAGAACAAAACATGAATTATAGTATAAGAACACATACTACACTTTAGTCCTATACGTATTTGCTTAGTTTGTAACCCTCACGGACGTTTTATTTCGAGTGCGTTTTTTCACATTACGAATGAACACAAAATAAATACCTTGAAATCGATCAACAAGTTAAAAAAAAAAAAAAAACACCTTAAATTTATAATAATAATTAATTTCATTATAAAAAAATAACATCACTAAAATATAATTTATTTTAAAAAATTGGAATCAACGGTTAGTTCTTCTTGTCCCAATAGAATAAGAAAAAAAAATCCTCATGAAAAAAAAATACATACTTAGGATAGATAAAAATTGTAAAATACACAATTAATTTGCATCAAAGTCAATGATTGACATTTGCTTATTTCACTCTTATATTTAAAAGTTCTCAGATGTAAATGAAATGAAATAATTTATATAAAAAAGTGTGAGCTATATAAATTTTATAAAAAAAAATGTGTATTTTAATTGCTGGTATATATATAAAAAAAAATGGTTAACTTAATTTTTTTAAAATAGTTTCATCCACGTGGAGTATAGAATTTTTTTTAATATTTAATATTCGAATATTTATTGATCTAAAAATATGAAAAACCTAAAAAAAATGTAATTAAAAAAATCTTATTTAATTTTCTAAAATTTTTATTTTGTATACAGTAAAAACTGAACACGCTTTTTATTCGTTTCGGTTGCATTTTTGAAAGCTACTTTCTCGGTTTCATCATTTTCTGTACCAATAGAACTAAAATCTTACGGTCTTTTTTTTTCTTTTTTACTATATTAATCGATATTTATTGAAATCAAAAATAAAATACTAGGAAAACTAAAACCTATTTTGGGGAGTTTTAAGCCTATTTAAAAAAAAAAAAAAAAAAAAAAGTAACCAAGCCAGGCTATAGGAAAAAAAAGGTGGTGTTTTTTTTTTTTTTTTTTTTTTTTTTACAACAGTACCCAGCGTAGTATAAACACCAACCTCCCCATGTAAAGAACGGCTTTTGGAATAAACACCCCCACCTCGAAAGCCGTTCTTAACATGGGGAGGTTGGAGGTGTTTATACTATGCTGGGTATTGTCGTAAAAATACAACAAAAAATACTAATTAAATAATTTTATTAAATGTATAATGTATAAAATAAAATCAACTTGTGGTTAAAAAAAAAACAACCCAAAAACAAACTAAATATAACAAACAAGTTCGACAATCGTTATCCCGGCTTTTATTTTCATGCCGACAAAGGGGGGGGGACAAGGAGCCGGTAACATCGTATTAAGTAAATAAAATAACGTCTCAAGAAACAAAAAATAAGCTTTTACACCGTAATGAAATAATTATTTTCTAATTGTTGTATCGTAAGATTAATTATTTTATTCATACACTTGACAGCCTGATTTTTTTTTTTTCAAAATTATAAACCGTCATGGCGTCTTATGGCGACCATGCTTTTCGCGGGAATATTTTTTTTTTTTTTTTTTTACTTTTTGAATAAAGATTTAAAATATAAATTATTTCTTCAAAATATTTGACATTTTAATGAGATTCGTGATATGATAGACTTGACTAAAAAAATCATATAAAAACAAAACATGTTTTTATAACTCGGCCCGGTTTCCCACTATTGTTCTATTTATTATTATTAATTGGCTAAATGTCGCCATTTTGAAAAACTATATAACCCGGTCTAATGATGAAGATAAATGCTATATTCTTTCGATAAATCTATAATAGTATCACCCTATTCATTAAACTCATAAAATTATTTACGTATTTAATTTCCCTTATTTGCTTAATATAAAATTAAAAAAATAAAATGTGTCTATTATACATATTACATATTTCTTTACTAATTAAGTTCAGCTTCAGAAATAAATTTTAGAAAATATGCTTTTTATCTCAAATAATTAATTTTTAAAAAACTATGCAATTAAATAATTAATCAGCTTTTAAATAAACAAAGTATAATTAAATAAAATATTCCCATTGACGAGGTTTTTAAATAGTGTGAGGAAATGGACAAAGGGAAGTAATCCCGTGTCAACCAAATTGTCAGATTTCAACGAACAGCTTAGATTTGATTGCTTGCAAAGTCATCAAAAATCGGGTTTCCTATTTAGACTTTAACCTAATTAAAAAAAGAAAAAACTACAGAAACATCTTTATGGTGTACGCACTCGTCACGGAACGAAAATGTCATATTAAAAAAATCATGTAAATTGATCAAAGTTTTAATTTTTATACAGAAAATAGTTTTTAAACGATTTAATTGTTAGCATTACAAGGCTGATCTCGCAAGTTTGAATTATTATGAACTTATCTGCCCTTGCTTTTTTTTTTTCAAGCTGACAATAAGAAACCTTCTTTTTTTGCTTACTCGTAAAATTTGATCTTCTTACGTAATTTTGGAATATGACTTTTTCGTTTCGTCATGGGTACATGCATCATAAAGATTTTTCTGTATTCTTTTTTTTGTTTGTTTGCTTGTTTTTTGCCTGTTTGTTAGATTAGGTTGAATTATAAATAAAAACCGTAATCAGGTATCCAGAAATTACATAACAAATCAATAATAAAAAAAAAAAATTATTTGTTATATTCATAGCGTTTCAATGGACCTTCATTTCTATCAAACTTGGGGGAAAATGCATATAAAGAAAGTTGGAGGTTTTTCGGCTGAAACGTTGTTAAAATAACAACCAATAATTCAAATAATACAGCAGTGCTTCTTCGTCGTTAGAGCAAAAATCGAAATATTGCATTTCAAGTAAAAACCAATGTTATCTACTTAATTGTTATGTCGCAGTAATAAACATATCCAAAAATTACGAAAAACAAGCAGGCAGAAAATTAATTATTAATGAAAATAGCTTTTGAAGATGATAAACAAAAATTGAGTTTTGCTTAAAAAAGGAACTGGAGAGTTCTAATCGTAAACAAGAGAAGTGATTATTTTCCGAAATTTTAGGCGAACTTAGCAAAACTCAATTTTTGCTAACGGTCTTCAAAAACTATTTTACTTTATCATTTTTTTTACAATTTTTGGATATGTTCATTACTACAATGTGAAAATTACTATCTACATTATTTGTTCATTAGTTATTAGGTATAGCCATATGGAACTTTTAAAAAGCATGGATGTCCTAAACTGCAGGAAAGTTGACTGGCCACAGAACACTTGGAAGCAAGTGATTATTATTATTATTATATGAAAAAACTTTAGAGATAAATATGTAAACATTAGGAAATGAATAACAAGCTATCCGAAATGGCCGCCCATTTGGATCATATTGGATAACTTTACCTAATCTTTACAGATTTAAAGTGTGTATTTTTTAATACAAAATGTGTATTTCTCAATAGATTTTAACTCGAAAAGATTGCTCATATAATAATATTCAAGAAAAACAAACAAAAATATTTTAATGCCCACACAGATTTTTTTTTTTTTACTTGCAATAAACTCATGCCGTGATTTAGTGACTTTGTTGATGAATCAACCCTGACGTAGCAACAATACTCTGTGAATTTGCGAATGATGGCTTTGTACAGATGCATGATATTTTCTGGTGTGAGTGATTTTCTAGCACAGTTCATATTTCATATATGTCAACTACAAATTGTAAGAATTCTGACCAACAAATACTTTAATGACATTTTTCTTTCATATTTTTGAACAGAAAAATCGAGTGAAAATAAAACTTACACACATGAATTTTACAGCTTTTTTCTTTTCAAGTCTAAAAATCCATTAGAGGTTGATGTGATAGATAGCTTGACAGTTGAATAATGACGAATACTATGAGAGGGTTGAAAATCTTCACGTACCACCTACTAACTAACTACAACAGAAGACAGCAATTCTTTCCCCTTTATCAGAGACATTGTTCATGGAATGTGTGGACTAAAAAGCAAAATAGGGAGTTACAGGTAAACACAAAGTAAAGCTACGGTTCATCTCCTTTCTTTTATCAGGGCTAAAAAGCCATTCAAGGACAAGGGTTAATGAGGTGGATAGACTGACAGTTGAATGATGACGAACATTATGAGAAGAATGAAAATCCTCACCAAGTGCTCACTGAAAACAACCGCCGACTTAAAGGATAGCAATTCTTCATCCTTTTTTAGAAATATTGCTCATGGAATGTGAGGACTAAAAAACAAAATAAGGGAAGTAAAAGGTACGAGGCTGCCAAAAGTAAACCCAAGATCCACATGGCATTTTGCAATGGAATCGATAGAAAGTTTTAGTGAAAAGTAGTCTGAAAAAAAAGATAGAAAAACAAAAATCGTTTCTTATTTATAATAAGACTTAATTTAAAAAAAAAAAACAAAAAGGCAGAAAAAATATATACTCATAAGAAAAACCCGTCATATTCCAAAAATACTTAAGCAATTTGATTAAGTAGTTTTTTCATATAGAAAATCTTTTTTTTTTAACAATTTTTAACGAGTTTAATAGTAAATTGTATTCATTACAAGTCTGATTTTGATCTGGATAGTTCGGATTGAGTTGTCTCCTCCTTATTCATAAAAGATGGCTGATCAAAAAATAGTGCCTCGCTTTGTAATAAAATTTGATTTTCAATGTTAAAAATGAAACTACTTGATCAATTTATATGATTTTTTGGAATATGACATTTTCGTTCTGTGACGAGTATGTACATCAGAAAGATTTTTCTGTATTTTTTTTTTTAAGTCGAATTCTAAATAAGAAGCGAAAAATTAATACCCAAGCACTTGTTTCAATCACAAATATTTCATAAAGTTTTCCTGTTATTTTATTTTTAGCTGCTATATTTCATATACAAGTACCAAATTTCGAACTCTTGAATCTATATGGATCCGTCGTGCAACGGTTAAATGCGTTGACTAATAAATCAGTTCTAACAAACAGTCGTCTGCATACAAGAAGTGGTCATACAATTTTATTATTTTAAAGATAAATATGTTAGTCCTTTTTTAAAAAGGTTTTAAACACTACATTGTGTTAAAGTTATTATAATTCTAGGGCGTATTAAAAATAATAATAATAATAATAATAATAATAAAATGCTTATAAAAGAGAATATATATTTATTGATTAATTTATTGAAAGTATAAGGGGATGAAAAAAAGATATTAATATTAGCAAAGGGAAGTAATTCAAACAAACCAGAAATGAATGTGCAGACGTTGGCTTAGTCTGTTAAAATATGAAAAAAAAATAATAATAAAATTCATACAACAGGGATGAAGCAGAAATCCTAGACTCAGGCAATTTAAATTTTTTTGTCTCAATCAAGAGTTCCGCTTTTTGGGGAGCTGGATTTTTCCCCACATTAAAAACCGAGCTTTTGTCTAACTTGGCCATAGCAAGGAAGGGAGCAAGTAAATAGGAGTGGTTGTGAAAATTGATACAAATACTTGATTTACTTTCGGAAAAATTGACTTTTAGCGCCCCCCCTCCCTCCTCACCTTTTTTTTATATTGACATGCCGGTCATAGAATTAGGGTGAATGAAGAGCACGTTCGTTTTTTTTTTTTTTTTGGGGGGGGGGGGGGGGGGGGTGTCTTTGTTTAAAAAACAACAACAACAATAACAAAAATCTTTATTAACTCAAAAGCTTACCCTAAGTTTATAATTAAATTCCATTACTCTTATTCCCACACAAATATTTGAATCCTACATTGACATTTTTTTCATGATAAATTCAGAAACGTTAATTTTACAATAAATGCTTAAGGAATAACTTTTTTGGGGTTTAATCCAAGCCACAAATTACTTTCTAATCAAAGTAATTTAAAGGATTTAAAATTATTTTTTTAATCAATCATATTAATATATTATCTATACGCATGCAGGTGTGTGCTTTTTTAATTGTTACAATTAGATAATATAATCAATGAACCATGCGCTGTTAAGCTTGACCATTAAGAAAAGTAAAGAAAATTAATTACATGATTTAAAAAAAGGTTCTTGAAAAATAAAATATTGACAACTTTTTAAAATTAAATTTGCCCGATGTATCATCACTTATCGAAGCCAAAAGCCTCTCATGGATAAGGGTTAATAGGATAGAATGAGTGTCAGGTGAAATTTGAAGAACGTCATGAGAAGATTGAGAAAGATTTATATAATGAACTAAATGAATTTTTGGTTCCCCTTTGCCAAACTTTCACAAAAAAAAACACTCAACTATCTACGACCACTAAAAACGATTTCACCCACCCCTTAACTGTCCCTAAATCCAAATGCAGATTCCATCAACAAAGTTGTTTTCTTTTTTTTTACTCGCATTCACCGCTAACAAGGCATGTCCTCACTTGGACGTAAGCATCTACTATTTGGGACCATGCCTAGGAAAGATGTTGGTTTATTGATTGAGATTGTCAGACTGACTTCCTCATCTTGGTTGTTATAGTCACAACGTTTCAGCCGTTTTGCCCTCATCTTGCCTTCATCAGGTGTTTTGTATCGAACCCAACCCTTTATTATTACGGGGGTACCGTGTTCAGACTCCAGCTAGGCTCTTGGACATAGTTGCTGATTCTCTGATTGTTACTTTTCACTGCCTTCGTTCAGGATTGAACTCAGCACCTTTGGGTAACTGTAAACTTTGATACAACGTCTAGGACAACTCGGCCATATGTCACTAGGATAATTCTTAGTTGGTTTTTGTTAATCTTAAACCTATGTTGTTATTCAAGGTTTTCTCTCTCTATCAGAAGTGTCCAAATTGCATTCAGCTCTATGCTTGGTTTGCTCAGTAGGTTGTTATGTCCGAGCATGTGAGCTGTTTCTGTAAGTTTTCTCACTTTCCAGTGGGTCTCTCTGTTTATTATTTTTACTTTATCCCATAGGGGGCGACATGGTTGGCTATACCCGATTTTTTCGTCTCCCCTTTAGTTACCGCTTTTCGGTGTTCTTCCACCCTTACTTTAAGGGGGCGGCATGTTTCACCCTTGTAAACCTTTCTGCAACTGCATGGATGGAGTATATGCAGTTCTTGGCCATGTTCTCCTCCATGCGGGGCTTCACTTGTACCAGGTGTCGTCTGAGTGTTGACTCGCTCTTGAATACCGTCCTGATGTTGTAGGGGGCACATAATAATAATAAAATCGATATAAGTGGACACAAGGATTACAAATTTAAAATTAGGCCAGCCGCGCCAAAAATAACAAACAAACAGATGTAATAATAATGAAGGGTTGGGTTCGAGACTAGTAACAAACAGTTCCCCAGTTAAATACAAAACACCTGATGAAGGCCGGAGGGCAAAACGGCCAAAACGTTGTGACTATAACAACCAAGATGAGGAAGTCAGTCCGACAATCTCAATCAATGAAAACACCTCAGCTCAAAAATACAGACAATTAATATGTTGGTTTACGTTACATTTGAGTTTCTGCATATCAGTACATTCAGGGAAGCAGGTAGCAGGAAGGGAGTTTCAAACTTTAGCTATTTGAGGGAAGAATCTATTAGAATAGAAAGCTTTCTGGCATTTAGGGACCTCAACAGTGAAGGGGTAAGATTTTGATGCTAAGCGGGGAACAAGTGAAACAAGTTCATCAGCGCACATTCCATTAAAATATTTATAAAACAGGCACAGATGTAACATTGTGGCGATGAGACAGGGGTTGGAGCTTAGTTGACAAAATGGGATATATTAGATTGATACTTTTTTGGATCCTATCTAAGAGGGAAAGGCTAGTGATAGATGCATCAGCCTAGATGTAGCAACAATACTCCATGCACGTTGTACATTCTTAGAAATATGTGAATCAGTTCTACTTTATGGCTTTTAATTTCCATCAAGATGGCTGCCATCTTGTCCGTTTGTTTTTTATTTTTGGCGCAGCTGGCCTAATTTTAAATTTGTAACCCTTTGTCCACTTATATCGATTTTATTTTCAATATTTAAAAAAAAATTTTAATTGTACTTTTATTAATACTTAAAAAATAGTTTAATAGTATTTTTTTCGATTTTATTTTTAATATTGCGGCACAAATTTTTACTGGACATAAAGAATGCAATTTTAAAGGCCTTTTCAAGACATTTTTCCATATTTTCAAAGATTTTTCAACGTAATGATAGAAATAAGACCTTATCAAGGCGAAAGTCAAAATTTCAAGTCTGTACGAACCCTAACTGAGGATTGGACCTTCAACCTCCAGAAAAGTGTCGTTTAGAACTGAATTTTACTTAGTTCTTTATTTGTTATCCCATGGGTCCTTGCAAACAGTAAAATTCAGTTTTGTTCACATATATGCAACAGAAAGTAGTTTCAACATCAAGTACGGTATCATCTGCATCTATAAGTGCCGCCGGCCGACCATCTATTGAGCATTCAGCATCAGCTACAAACATAATCTGGATCAACAACAAGCCTCCCAGCAAGACTTCTTGTGGATCCATAGTTTGCACTGGGAGCATTCAATGAAGTTTACACCTAAACCTCTGCAACAGGTAACGCAGGGAAAATATGCAATCGAATTTCTTTGTCATTTGTTTTTAGCCATTGCTGTCTTATATTTGTCTCTCAACAAATTTATGGACGATCTTTACAGACCGCCCTCATCCACAACAAATTCATATCTATAGGGAAATGCCTTTTATAACAGTACTAGCATGGTAACCCAATGTTGTCCGGAATTGAATGATAATCAACGAATGTTTCACACTCTCATATTTTTATTGTCATTGAAATTGGTAAAAAGTCGTACATTTTTCAATCAAATCGATTGATTACCTGTTTTAGTCGGGGAACCATTGTGGTGCAGCAATGGATGAAATTGATTACACTGTGCAATAAACGTCAGGTTACAAAAACGTATGTGCAACATAAAATTTGTTTGGGTGTAAGAAAATTATCCTGATACTAAATCTGACCTTTGTCTCTCTAGATTATGCACCATTTTCATGTCCTATAAATCATATTTTATTGCTATTAGTTATGAATTAAAAACGCAGAATTGTTAGTTAAAACAACATTTGTCCTCTTAATCTTCTTGTGTCAAGTGTCATGCTCCCTTTTGATATTCCAGCTGAAGTCTGCTAACATTCCAGGGTTCCATTTTTCTTTTAAAACGTTTCCCCATCACTGAAATATCCTGATTGAATCTCTTGCCATGTTCATCACTCGCATCACTAAAATTCTCAGCAAAATTCTTGAAAGTGACAATATTGCAGAAAACTGTACCTAATTTGACAAAAAGAAGGCCAGAAGTGGATTTTCCATGCCATTGTGTATATAAAAAATGGCTAAGGATGTTCTGTATTTTTTGGAGTTTTGTTATTTAAGTAGAACTAGCCTGGGTGCCCGGTGTTGCCCGGGTGTTTGGAGGTGTGTGTTGAGCAAAAAAAAAAGAAAAGTGGTATTAGGCAGGCAGGCAGGCTCGAACCTATACCATGAAGGAGGAAAAAAATATGAATAAAAAGTGACGTGTTTGCTGTTGCGCCCATTGCCAAACTGAAAATGACATAGGTTTAAATTAAGGCTAGACAATCGAAAAAAGGGGATGATTTCAGAAATTATTGACGAAAAAAGCAACCTCTCCCTATAGAAAAGTGCCCAGTTGAAGGAATTAATGTTTGGGGCCAATTTTTCGATATTTGTCGTCCTATGGATTGAGCTTCAAAATGATACCGATCTTGTGAAAATTTGTTGCATCTGTCGAAAGTTTTAGGCAGACATATAAACATACATACATTTAAACAGACAGGTGAGATTTATATCATAGATAACTTGGCAAGAATCTGTTAACACTGGACTTGTAAATTGAAAATTTTTGGATTTTGGATGATTATATTTATAGCCAGGGATGAAAAGAATAAAACATTCAGACACCAAGATTGATTTATAAAATCTGCTGAATTTCTTTGAATTCTTTAGTCATTGCTTTTCATTTTGAAAAGATAGTTAAAAATGGAGGTCTGCCCTAACAAAGAATAAAAAAGAAAGAATCATCTCCAGCTCTGGTTTTATTTAGGAAGCCATGTTTGTCTTTAAAAGTCTAAGTTTTTTAAAAAATCAATTAGAAATGAATGTGAATTATTGTGCACATGTAAAGTTACACTCACACGTGTTAACATGTAGACACCTGGAACCCAACACGTAGTAGCAGAGTGCATCACAAAGAACATAAGACAAGTAATAACTGAATTCCTTGTTTTTTTTTTTGTCACAACCTTTATTTCTGTGTACTTTATTTCTGTGTACTTTCCCGAATAAAACATGATCGTGCTCCTTCTCTCTGACCTCTGTCTTCTTGAGCCTCCCGCTCTCCTTTTTATATTCTTTTTCTTTTTCCTTATCTTGACGTCATTTTGCAACATGGCTCAGTATTTATATATAGCCACTGTTGCAAGATTTTTCATTACTAATGGGGGTATGGTCTCTCACAGTTGGAAGATTCTATTTATAAACGATGCTGCTAGGAACTGACGAATCAAATTAATTCACGTTCTACTACCAACCAATCAGAAACCAGAATTGCTCCATAAAAGAGAAACCTTTTCTTTAGCAACCATTCATATGTTTTTCATCGTGTCAATACGGGAAGAATCTTTTGCTCTGTGGCTACAAAAATTATAAAGTCAGGAACCTG
The DNA here is from genome assembly GCF_053919585.1 of Euprymna scolopes. NCBI lineage: Eukaryota > Metazoa > Mollusca > Cephalopoda > Sepiida > Sepiolidae > Euprymna > Euprymna scolopes. The sequence goes on along the minus strand of NC_136514.1, from coordinate 27,587,964 downwards.
AACAAAACAACTGTCTACTGATAACCAGTCACCTCCAGGACTTGTATAGAACAACGAACCATCAGAAACTGTTCTGAAACTAAACATGGCTTCCAACTCAAGAGCCACCATACGCGTGTCTGTGCTGTTACACCAAGCAAAATTCAATATTAGTATTATTGTTCTTATTCTTTTATTTTGTATGCTTTTCAGTTTTCAAAGTTTTTCTATTAAATCAAAACTTATTAAAATTAAAATCCACTCAAATATAAATGCCAATAAAATATGTATAGACTGTCACTTAAATGATGCCAACTGATTCTGCTGTTCTACATTTATTAACTAAAGAATTATGACTCATTCTTTCAATGTGACCAAAACAACAGAGTTCCCTGTTCTGCACACGTCTATCTATACTCTTCAGATCTAATCGTCCTCTGAGATCATCAGATATAAGCCTATCTTTAAGATTCATATTACGTATCCATTATACCATTCTCTCCATGCAACAGATATCCTCAACCCTCACTGGCCAGGATTCACTTCCATACATCATCGTATTGCTCAAACATGCCTGATAGACTCTTCTCTTGTTCGACAATGGTAATGTTCTCTTGCTTAATAATGGCAGAAATCACCAAAACTTAGTCTTCTAACTCTTGCTATCGTACCAGCACCAGTGCCTCTCTGTGCTTCAATGATACCGACAAGGTAATAAAACTTTTTAACAACCTCAATGACCTTTCACACATGGCCTTTGTATGCATCCAAATTCTCAAGGCAATTATATTTCCGCTTTGTCAGAAACATCACTCACAGAATGTGAGCACTAAATGGTAGAATCTTTGCTTTTGATGTAACAAATATCAGTACATCTGGGTTCTTCTTTACAAGAATATGATTGGCTGGTTAAGCCATAAATACAGACTGGTATAGCAGCTTGGGAGAGACATTGAAAGACATGCCGAAAACCTCACGCTTAAACATATTACCAGCTACAACTACGACCAATAAGGCGACCTACTAAATTATTACTCAAATACTGTAACCAACACCACTCAGCTACTTAAAAAACAAATATATCCCTTTCGCAGGACATATCAGATTTACAGCCTCACAATTTTTACTTCTCTTATTATGTCATTTAGTTCTCACATACCATGAGCGATATTTCTGACAAAGGAGGAAGAATTGCTATTTTCTGTATTGGAATCTATCCATATAACATTTATCATTGGTTAGGTTTTGACCTTGAAGTGGTATTTATTTTGGTGTTTGTCTACATTTGGGCCTATAAAAAAAATTTTTTTCAAGAAAAATCTTTAAAAATCTTTATAATGTATGTACCTGTCACTACAGGAAGATGTTATATCCCCAAAATTACGTAAATCGATCAAGTAGTTTTTTTTTTAATTTAAGAAAATCAAATTTTATGACACATTTTTGCGAAGGATTTGTACGCCATCTTTATTACAAATGATCAGAAATGTAAGATCAACAAGGCAGACAATCGATTTTGAAAAAAACAACAAAAACATCTTTCCACCCCCGAAAAATACTTTGAAATTACCACTTTTATAGGTTTTCAGGGGTGCTAAAAATGAAAATAATATTTATAAACATAATTTAACGTAAAATGAGCACCCACATGTTGCCTCCCCAACAAAAATTCTGTGTTTACATGGGGGGGGGGGGTTGTAGTTTGATTTTCTTAAATAAAAAAAAACTACCTGATCGATTTATATGATTTTTGGAATATGAAATTTTCGTGCGGTGACAGGTATGTACATCATACAGCTTTTTAAAGATTTTTCTTGAAATGAAAATTTTTTATAGACCCAATTGTAGACATGCACCTTTATTTTTTTTTAGCTCCTTATATCAAATGGCTTCATGCCATGTCCAAAGTGATTTCCATTAAAAAAAAAGGACAAAATAGGGAGAGAAACAAGAGTGACAAGGTTGCTAAAAGTCAACACAAGATCCACTTTCTAGTCTCATAAAGGGAAGATTTTTTTTACTATTAAGGTACAATCTCGCTGACACGCCGGTTCTCGCCAGATCACAAGTTAAGCAATGATGAGTCTGCTCAGTACCAGATGGGTGACCATTTGGGAAGGCTAGACGCTGTATGTACCACACCAAGTCGTAGAAATTTCCAGGTTGGTGTCTGGGAGTGAGATGCACCCCCGAATCGAGACGGAAAGCAACGGGAAACTACCGTCTTTACTTGTCTTCCTGAGATTATCATTGCTCTACAATTTGGGGAGCCGTGGTCGCCGACATTGTTAAAACAGCAGGGATGTTGCTGCTGCTGATTACTCTTAGGGCTACCATTTATCAAAACTAAAAGCCACTCAAGCATAAAAGTTAATGAGATGGGAATGATTACCAATCAAAAGATGAAGAACATTATGGGAACACTAGCATTGATTAATGGGATGAACTGTGTCTGTATTATTTATGGTATAGTTCATGACAAGAATTTGTTGGCATTACGACCATGTTGTAATCAGCAAGGATTGGTTGTTGTTGTTTTTTTGTTTTTTTTAATGGCATATCAACTCTATCCGGCTTATTTAATGGATTTATTTATTATTTAATGGTTATTCAAGTAATTTTGGAAAAAAAAAATTTGTTTTAAGTTCTTTATATCTTCAAATATTTATTCATGATGTTTGGTTTGATTGTTTTGTTTTATGGTATATCAATCGTTCTGAGGTTATTTAATGCTGAATCCAGTAATTTTGGAAAAAGGTTTTATGCTTCAAGTTCTTTATATATACATAAATATGAATTCATTGCGTTTGGTTTAGTTGTTTAGAAGAGGAAAATTGTTGATTTTATTTCTGATTTTGCAGAACATGATCGAGTTTTGCAGAGGGGAAAGGAAAAAAAAGTAACATCAATGTTTGGTAATCAGCAGGGAAGTAGTCCCATGGTAATGAGTTCCACAAATGAGAAATCCTTGCAAAGAAGCTCTGTCTATGGAAATTTTGTCTGATGCTATGCACATGGATAGAGAAAGGAAAGACATACACAATAGATTGCCGACAGATTAATTGATGACAATGTCACGCAAACTGACAATCTGTTGATTGATAAAAAAATAATTATGACTCGACAAGAAAAGAAAGAAAAAAAAATCCTCGATTCAAATTAACAATGAATAATTGTCAACTCTCCTTGATACAATCTTTGTTGATTAAAAAATAATTGTTTTTCTCTTTTTCCTTCTTTCTATTACCCTGCCACCCTTATTGTTAGGAGTGTGTCAGAACAATTATTTACACAGTATTATTATTATGATTATAATTATGATTATGATTATTATTATGATTATTTTTATGATTATTATTATTATGATTATTATTATTATTATTATGATTCAACTTGGTTTTAGTATACGGCCACTATCACATCACTTCACCATATCTTTATTTATTATTTATTTTCATAGCAAGTGCTTGACTGAACTCCAATCTATGGTTCTTCTTTGCCAAATTTTCACAAAAAAACACTCAACTAGCTACAACCGCTATATACAATTTCCCTACTCTCTATCTTTGCCTAAATCTAAATGCAGATTCCATGAACAAAGCTTCTTTCCCGGAACTGCCCACCTATGGAACATTGTTCCACTGTCCTGCTTCCTAGTTGAATACAACATGGTAGCCTTCAATTCAATACAGACAAGTTCTTGTTTAGCTGTCCCCCTAAATAATCAAATTCTATCCAATTTACACCATTAACGATTACTACACTACCATCTTACATCTTTATTTATCCGTCTTTCTCTCAAATTTTTCATTATTACTAGGGTTATGACAACAGCATATTCTTTTCATTCTTTTTAGTCCTGAGTATATATTCGACACAGTTAGACACAGTTAATTAACCGAGAACCACATCACTCTATATAAAAGCATATAAGATATCAACGGATACGCACTCGAGAGTCAAAACAATGAAAAGAATATGCTGTTGTCCTAGCCCTAGCTATTACTTCTTCCTACGTTTTCCTTGGACTTTTTCTGCTACCTTAACTGTTCTACATCTGTAACAGAAACACTGATGCTGGGTTAGCAGCAGCAGCCATATGCAAATGACCAAGCTAGCCATCACGGCAAAGATAATAAGGACACATGTGTTCGAAGAAGCAGTGTTCGGAGGAGTGGTGTTTGAGGTGTGGCCGGTGTTCAGAGAAGTGAGGATGTGAGATGTGTTCACGACATGAAAGAGTGGAAAAGTACGTGTTCGAGACACAAGAGAATAGAGAAAAGATGTGTTCGAGTTTGGAGAAGTGGATTTCGAGATGTGTTCGGGATGCGTGAGTGGTGTCAGAGCAGAGACGAAAAGTCAAACATGGCCAGAAATAAACCGTTTAAAATATTTAGAAAAAAATTGCATTTTTGGAAATACCAGATTATAAAGGCTTTTGTTAAAAAAAAAGAAAAAAATGAGTTAAATATTTTTTTTTCCTTTCTCCTGTTCCTTGCGACAGAGTCTACAACGTGTTGGGTCCATTAAAAGGTAACAACACCGTTAAAAAAAGGTGTATAACATTACACACCTACTATCCAAGAACTCTTCTCTATTCTTTCTGTTGTGTCGTAACACAATAGTAAAAGAAGAAAATCAAGTCGAGGTTGGTTTAACAAACGAAGTGTATTAACATCACACGTACAAAAGGTAGGAATACGTGTATAACTGACCAGCGCTCAGCTAGGTAGTGGAGTACTGTCACTCCTTCTCACTGGTGTAGACATTACTGGTACTGTATACAGAGTGAGAACTGGTGTAATTTCCGTTATGCATAGAAAGGCCGGTATAATACTTCCAATGTGACCATACTAATGAAGTCTACTGTTCTGCACACATCTCCCTATACTGTCCATTTTCCTCTAAGGTCATCAGATCTAAGCCTGTCTTTATGACTCGCATTATATGTCCACCATATCATTCTCATTTCGCTCAATGCAGCACATGTCCTCAAATCTCACTGACCAGCTTTCACTTCCATCCCATTTCACATTGCACACACATGCTTGACAGTGGTAATGTTCTGCTGATTAGTGTCGATCGGCACTAACCCTATTAGTACGGGGTAGAACGATAAAATTGTTGCCCTAGAAAAGATGACATGATTCCATTTCCGTTTGATGAAAACTGGTTTTCTTTTTTTGTTGCAGACTATCTACTAGTTGGCCAGTTGTGTACAAATCCCAATGGAGGTGCCTTCTATTATGTCTGAAAGTGATAAAATGATCAACGAGCAAGATCGGAGATGTGCTGTTGTACAACTCATGCTCTCTACCGATCCAAGTTATGACAACAGGACCATTGCCAACCCCCTCAAAATGCATCACTACATTGCTACATATAACAAGGACATGCCAGGGTGATGAAAACAAGGTTTCCGGCTTTGGTGTGGTTTCAAGTGAGAGCCACATCATGTCGCCTCACATCTTTGAAGTCAGCTTTAAAGTCAACACTAAAGTGTATCTGGATGTGCTGAAGAGTGTGGTGATCCCCTGGTGCAATCAGGCGGCCGTTGGCAGACCCTGGGTGTGGCAGTAGGACTTGGTGCCTGTCCAAAGAGACCCAGGCTTGACTTCAGGAGTTCTATGACTTTGTACTTTTCTCTCACTGACTCCTGTCCACCCCTGACCTACTTCGTTTGGTCATGACCTCCCACAACACCAAAGCCAGCCTGATCACTGCCATTTACCGAGTATTCGCCAAGCTCCTGCCGACGCTTGTGGAAAAGGCATGCTCCCATTTCCGGACCTGTATCGAGGCAATGATTGAGGCTGAAAGTGGCTACATTGAATAGATATCATCTCTACTACATAATCAAGTTACCTGAATTGATTTTTTTTCAATAAATATTTAAAATAAAGTTGTAGTGTTGTTTTCTTTAGAGCGACAAATTTTATCGTTTCACTTTGAATTTTATTTTAAGGATTTTCATTGGTTGGAAAATATTTACCTTACCTTGTTCTTGTTAGTGCGTGCATAGATGTGCGTGAGTTAATGGAGCTGGTATACGAGTCCTATAAAAAAGCGTTTTTTATACAAGAGATAAGAATATAAACGTTACTTTCGGTTATTTATGCAAACACGTGTTTGGTGAAGAAAGTTAAGTTAATCACATGGCTTCTAAATGTATAAGTCAATATATTTATAGTGTGAATATGTGTGCATAAGTAATATATTTATGTGAGTATTTGGCAGCATGGCATTGTATATGTGTGTGCGTTGGTTTACCTTGTTCTTGTATGAGTGTGTATATAGTAGTGTTGGGACGATTAATCGGACTTGGAATCGGGAATCGAAAAAATCAGAACTTTTTGAGGAATCGGAAAACTCTGTGCCTGTTTTCCGATGACCAAAAACGATTCCTTTAATTATTATTTTTATCTAATTTTATTCAAAACAAGATCTTCCACTGCTGGCAGTAATGATAAAATAATAAATATTTATTGATTTTAAACTATCAGTGAAATTAAAATTTGTACATCACATCGCACAAGTGTATTTTTATGTTTGAAAATAAATGTGCAAATTTATTTTGTGTTTTTACGCTAATCTGGAAAAAATAACAATTTTATTGTTAAATATTTAAAGATTAATAAAGAATCAGAATCAGTAATTGTATTGGAATTGGAGATTTAGTGAAGAATCGGTAATTGTATCAGAATCAGGAAAACTATTGGAATCGTCCTATCACTAGTATATAGGTGTGCGAGTTGATGAAGGCCGGTGTACACGCCATTGAGTCATTTTGTTTTCTGATCTGCCTTTCTCGGTCCAAATAGCATGAGGGGTATTGTTAAGTGACGTTCTTGAGTGCCTTTGTTTCTGTCTCTCTAGCTTTTGGCTTTTTTCTTGATACAAATTTCTAATTTATACAAATATTTTTCTTTATACAAATATTTTTCTTTATACAAATATTTTTCTTTATACAAATTTTTTTCTTTATACAAATTGTTTTTCTTTATACAAATTTTTTTTCTTTATACAAATTTTTTTCTTTATACAAATTTTTTTTCTTTATACAATTTTTTTTCTTTATACAATTTTTTTTCTTTATACAATTTTTTTCTTTATACAATTTTTTTTTCTTTATACAAATTTTTTTCTTTATACAATTTTTTTTTCTTTATACAGATTTTTTTTTATACAAATTTTTTTTCTTTATACAATTTTTTTCTTTATACAAATTTTTTTCTTTATACAAATTTTTTTTCTTTATAAAAATTTTTTTCTTTATACAAATTTTTTTCTTTATACAAATTTGTTTTCTTTATACAAATTTTTTTCTTTATACAAATTTTTTTCTTTATACAAATTTTTTTTCTTTATACAAACTTTTTTCTTTATACAGATTTTTTTTCTTTATACAAATTTTTTTCTTTATACAATTTTTTTCTTTATACAAATTTTTTTCTTTATACAAATTTTTTTCTTTATACAAATTTTTTTCTTTATACAATTTTTTTTTATACAAATTTTTTTCTTTATACAATTTTTTTTCTTTATACAAATTTTTTTCTTTATACAATTTTTTTTCTTTATACAAATTTTTTTCTTTATACAATTTTTTTTCTTTATACAAATTTTTTTCTTTATACAAATTTTTTTTTATACAAATTTTTTTCTTTATACAAATTTTTTTCTTTATACAAATTTTTTTCTTTATACAATTTTTTTTCTTTATACAAATTTTTTTCTTTATACCATTTTTTTCCTTTATACAAATTTTTTTTCTTTATACAAATTTTTTTCTTTATACAATTTTTTTCTTTATACAAATTTTTTTCTTTATACAATTTTCTTTCTTTATACAAATTTTTTTCTTTATACAAATTTTTTTCTTTATACAATTTTTTTTCTTTATACAATTTTTTTCTTTATACAAATTTTTTTCTTTATAAAGATTTTTTTCTGTATATAAATTTTTTTCTTTATACAAATTTTTTTCTTTATACAAATTTTTTTCTTTATACAAATTTTTTTCTTTATACAAATTTTTTTCTTTAAAGAATTTTTTTTCTTTATACAAATTTTTTCTTTATACAAATTTTTTCTTTATACAAATGTTTTTCTTTATACAATTTTTTTTCTTTATAGAAATTTTTTCTTTATAGAAATTTTTTTCTTTATACAATTTTTTTTTCTTTATACAATTTTTTTTCTTTATACAAATTTTTTCTTTATACAAATTTTTTTCTTTATACAAATTTTTTTCTTTATAAAAATTTTTTTTCTTTATACAAATTTTTTTCTTTATAAAAATTTTTTTTCTTTATACAATTTTTTTTCTTTATACAAATTTTTTTCTTTATACAAATTTTTTTCTTTATACAAATTTTTTTCTTTATACAAATTTTTTTTCTTTATACAAATTTTTTTTCTGTATACAAATTTTTTTCTTTATACAAATTTTTTTCTTTATACAATTTTTTTTCTTTATACAAATTTTTTTCTTTATAAAAATTTTTTTCTTTATACAAATTTTCTCTTTATACAAATTTTTTTCTTTATACAAATTTTTTTCTTTATACAATTTTTTTTCTTTATACAATTTTTTTCTTTATACAATTTTTTTCTTTATACAAATTTTTTTCTTTATACAAATTTTTTTTCTTTATACAAACTTTTTTCTTTATACAGATTTTTTTTCTTTATACAAATTTTTTTCTTTATACAATTTTTTTCTTTATACAATTTTTTTCTTTATACAAATTTTTTTCTTTATACAATTTTTTTTCTTTATACAAATTTTTTTCTTTATACAAATTTTTTTCTTTATACAATTTTTTTTATACAAATTTTTTTCTTTATACAATTTTTTTTCTTTATACAAATTTTTTTCTTTATACAATTTTTTTTCTTTATACAAATTTTTTTCTTTATACAAATGTTTTTTTATACAAATTTTTTTTTATACAAATTTTTTTTTATACAAATTTTTTTTTATACAAATTTTTTTCTTTATACAATTTTTTTTATACAAATTTTTTTCTTTATACAATTTTTTTTCTTTATACAAATTTTTTTCTTTATACAATTTTTTTTCTTTATACAAATTTTTTTCTTTATACAAATTTTTTTTTATACAAATTTTTTTTTATACAAATTTTTTTTTATACAAATTTTTTTCTTTATACCATTTTTTTTATACAAATTTTTTTCTTTATACAATTTTTTTTCTTTATACAAATTTTTTTCTTTATACAATTTTTTTTCTTTATACAAATTTTTTTCTTTATACAAATTTTTTTCTTTATACAATTTTTTTTCTTTATACAAATTTTTTTCTTTATACAAATGTTTTTCTTTATACAAATTTTTTTCTTTATACAAATGTTTTTCTTTATACAATTTTTTTTCTTTATACAATTTTTTTTCTGTATACAAATTTTTTTCTTTAAAGAATTTTTTTTCTTTTTTTTCTTTATACAATTTTTTTTCTTTATACAAATTTTTTTCTTTATACAAATTTTTTTCTTTATACAATTTTTTTTCTTTATACAATTTTTTTTCTTTATACAAATTTTTTTCTTTATACAAATTTTTTTCTTTATAAAAATTTTTTTTCTTTATACAAATTTTTTTCTTTATAAAAATTTTTTTTCTTTATACAATTTTTTTTCTTTATACAAATTTTTTTCTTTATACAAATTTTTTTCTTTATACAAATGTTTTTCTTTATACAAATTTTTTTCTTTATACAAATGTTTTTCTTTATACAAATTTTTTTCTTTATACAATTTTTTTTCTGTATACAAATTTTTTTCTTTAAAGAATTTTTTTTCTTTTTTTTCTTTATACAATTTTTTTTCTTTATAGAAATTTTTTTCTTTATACAATTTTTTTTTCTTTATACAATTTTTTTTCTTTATACAAATTTTTTCTTTATACAAATTTTTTTCTTTATACAAATTTTTTTCTTTATAAAAATTTTTTTTCTTTATACAAATTTTTTTCTTTATAAAAATTTTTTTTCTTTATACAATTTTTTTTCTTTATACAAATTTTTTTCTTTATACAAATTTTTTTCTTTATACAAATTTTTTTCTTTATACAAATTTTTTTTCTTTATACAAATTTTTTTTCTGTATACAAATTTTTTTCTTTATACAAATTTTTTTCTTTATACAATTTTTTTCTTTATACAAATTTTTTTCTTTATAAAAATTTTTTTCTTTATACAAATTTTCTCTTTATACAAATTTTTTTCTTTATACAATTTTTTTTCTTTATACAATTTTTTTCTTTATACAATTTTTTTCTTTATACAAATTTTTTTTTATACAAATTTTTTTCTTTATACAAATTTTTTTCTTTATACAAATTTTTTTCTTTATACAAATTTTTTTCTTTATACAAATTTTTTTCTTTATACAAATTTTTTTCTTTATACAATTTTTTTTCTTTATACAAATTTTTTTCTTTATACCATTTTTTTCCTTTATACAAATTTTTTTTCTTTATACAAATTTTTTTCTTTATACAATTTTTTTCTTTATACAAATTTTTTTCTTTATACAATTTTCTTTCTTTATACAAATTTTTTTCTTTATACAATTTTTTTTCTTTATACAAATTTTTTTCTTTATACAATTTTTTTTCTTTATACAAATTTTTTTTTATACAAATTTTTTTTTATACAAATTTTTTTTATACAAATTTTTCTTTATACAAATTTTTTTCTTTATACAATTTTTTTTATACAAATTTTTTTCTTTATACAATTTTTTTTCTTTATACAAATTTTTTTCTTTATACAATTTTTTTTCTTTATACAAATTTTTTTCTTTATACAAATTTTTTTTTATACAAATTTTTTTTTATACAAATTTTTTTTTATACAAATTTTTTTTTATACAAATTTTTTTCTTTATACAATTTTTTTTATACAAATTTTTTTCTTTATACAATTTTTTTTCTTTATACAAATTTTTTTCTTTATACAATTTTTTTTCTTTATACAATTTTTTTTCTTTATACAAATTTTTTTTCTTGATACAATTTTTTTTCTTTATACAATTTTTTTTCTTTATACAAATTTTTTTCTTTATACAAACTTTGTGTTGTCTTTCTCCTGTCACATGCACATGCTACTTTTTTGGAGTTTGAAACGATTTTCATTGGTTCGAAAATACTTTGAGTTCACATGTTCATGTTAAAATTTGCTAGCATTAGGAAGTGACGAGGAAGAGTGTGTCTTGAAACAAACCTGAGAAAGAAAGAGAGTAACTAATTCGAGCCATTTGCTTTTTTTTAACATTTGTGGGAATCACTTTGCTACAAATATAGTTAGCTCTTTGGGAGATTGAACAGATGCTGTTTAATTTATTTTGGCTTTGAATTATCCATCCTTTTTAAATTCTTTTTGTGGCTTTCAAATTGTAAACTGCTTCAGCCATTTCCAGTTTGTTTCCAAAATCACAATTAGAAACACATTCGGGCAATATAGAGCATGTTAAAGTGAACAAAAAAAAAGAAAAAAAAAGAAAAAAGAAGAATGTAAAAATAACAAAAAATAAACAAACAAAATACAACAAATAAATTTTACCAAAGGCAAGATAGTTTATTCTATTAGTTACCTGGATAAGTTTTTTGTGTTCTGATTTTTTTAAAAGGCATTTTTAGTTCAGTATAAAACTAGTGTCAACTCGCAAGTTAGAACGAAAAATAAATGGCTCATATTAGATGGCCACATTGAATCTCAATAATCGCTCAAAAGTCGAAAATTACACAAAAACACTGGTAATAAACATATACAGTTCAATTGAACATTGCATTTTCTCATAATTGGAGACAGTTATTAGCTGTGATTCTGTTTAATTTTCAATATCTGTTATTAATTGATATTGGATCAAACAGAGACTCGTAAAAGTTCACTCAGGCTTTCATGTTATGGTGTAACTGCTGAAGTGTCTCCACAAAATTTGCAGGACAGCCTAGTTTCCCAAGAATCTTCCAAAGTGCTCTACACTTGATGGTATTAAAAGCTTTTGTCGGATCAATAAAAACTTGATACAATGGTACACGCAGTTCCATACCTTTTTTCCATTAGCAGAAAATATTGTGTGCATTGTGCCGCATGCCTGATCTAAAACTGCATTGATTCTCTAGTATGCTAGAGGGACAAATTCATTTCATCGAACGATTTAACAGAATCTTTGATAAAAACTTTTCCTGCTGTTCCAAGCAAGCTGCCTTTATAGTCACAACACTCAAATTTTGGACCATTTTGAAGCGGAATCATTGCTGAATCGATCCAATCTTAATGAACAGCATTACCATGTCAAACAGCAAGGATGAGTGCATGGATTGTATTTGCAATGCTATCACCTCCAAGCAACAATAATTCAACAGGTATCCTATCAAGTCCTGGTGCTTTTACCCGTGTTAATCTCATCAATTGTGCTTTCTGCCTCATCAATACTGGGATCAATCATCATCTCTTCTATGACCTTCTTTTGAGGGAGACTAGCAATAACTAAATCATTTATTTAAGATGGATTATCAAATAGATCTCTAGAATGTTCTGTCCATCACTCCATGATGCCCTCAGCATCATTAAAAAGGGTAGAACCATCTTTAGATTTCAGGAGCACCATAGTTGGAGACTTTGGACCAAAAGTTTGGTTTCATTATATATAGCTTTAACGATTCTGAGCCATGAAGAGCTCTCGGTTGGTTTCAATAAAAAGCAGGGCAATTTTGGCAGCGGGTTTGGCTACCCCATACCCAACGTTACAATCTTCAAAAGAAGAAAATTTAAAAAAAAAAAGAAAAAAAAGCCATGTTTTAAGCTAAAAATGTGTCTCCGAATGATCACCACCACCATTACACCCAGTGGTGTGTTGGGCAACAACAAATCACCCTCACCTCTTCTTATCCTGAGCCAGCCTAGACCCCAAGAACGCTGCATAGTTTTCCTCTCTCTTTCCACCGTTCTTCTCCAAGTTGCTCTCGGCCTTCCTCTCTTCCTTTAGTTGCGTTAAGGTCCACCTTCATCCTGCTGTTAACGTCCTCTCAGCTTTGGCCACCAGCTTTCATATGAGTTTCACTTGACTCAGAAGCCTCCTCCCCCCCACGCTGAAGTAGGAGTTCTCTTTGTTGCCGTTTCTGTAATATACTTGTTAGGGTCGTTAACCCTATGCTCAACCCCCAACCTGTAGGACCAGGGATCACTCTTTGTCTGGTTTCTATCCGTCGACCTTTCTGGCAAGGGTGGCCTTATCAGGAGCTTTCACTCCTGCCAGCAGGGACCATTGAAAACTCCAGTTCCTTCACCGCGACAAGGTGGTAATCCAAGAAGGAGCTTAAGCAAGATACTGAACAGATTCTGGGTTTGACAATCTATGGTGTTCACCGTTGGAACTGTGACTGGCTGTCAATAGTGTTGGCATTCGTGATGGATCAATGGATCAGCTTTCGTGTTGTAAGACAAAATACATAGCCATAGCTTTGCAGTTATAAGCTGTCTGGATTTCTGCTGACATTTTGGCTCACCACCTATTCATGATTTGATGTGTCCCATGCTGTAGTTTTAATTCTGCTTTTATGAAAGATTTTCCTGCAGTTACTTTAGCTGGTCGATTTGAACACACAAATATCTCATGGGCTTTGGTTTGCTCTCTCAAAAGATTAGTGATTGTAGAATCATTTTCATCAAACCAATATCTATGTTTGGTCTATATTAGCTCCTTTAGTATATATACCTGTGATATGAACTGTTCCCAAGATCCGTCAAATGTGATACCAATCAATGGGGTTCTGATATTTTCATGTACTTCCTTAATTTGTGATTTGGAGACATCAATGCGTTTAAGGAGTTTTACTTCACTAACTCTGACCTTTTCCCTTATATACAACTTAAGTTTTGGAGAAACAAATTTATGATCAGTGCCACAGTCTGCACCTTGCATAATTCTTACTGTACACATATCTTGGAGATTATGCTTATGCATAATGACATAATTTAGAATATGCTTGCGTTTTTATCTAGGATGTATTCATATTACCATGTGAATGGGTTTTTTGTTGGTAAAAGGTATTGCATATTGCAAGTCTATATTCAGATACTATATATACACACATAGGTATAAACAAAATTATACTGGAGATATTTTAATTAGGATAGGACAGAGAGTAAATATGGTATTGTGGTGACTGCTGAAATGAAAGTGATGGGCAAATACTGAAAGTATGAAAGGGGCATGGCTAGAACAAATTGATCAGAATGCATCAATTAAGAGTAGGATAGACAGCCCCTCCCCTTCTCATTTGAGGGCCTTGTGCCTAATTTGTTGACATTTTTTTTTATTCTCCTTTTAGCAAATAAATAATTTAAAACAACATTTTTTATAGAATCACTCCCGTCTCCAAAGAATTTTCAATGCCCAAATCATTGCCACAACATTCGAAAAAAACCTCATACACATAAAAAGAAAAAAAAAAAGAAAAACTCGTTGGAGAAAAATTTTCAAAATGATCAAATCATTTACACGTAAAAACGAATTGAAGACTATATATATATATATATATATATATATATATATATATATATATATATATATATATATATTCTTAAAATATTCAACGAATTGAAGATTATGTGTGCGTGTATGTGTGTGTGTGTGTACTTATTCAGATTGGCACTTATGGTGGCAAATTAAAAGTAAAGAAAATACAGAAAAGTCTGTATGATGTATGCACTCATTACAGAACGAAGAGATCATATTCCCAAAATCACGTAAATCGATGAAATAGTTTTATTTAAAACTAAGAAAATAAAATTTTTACAATTTTTAGCGATTTACTACTAAACAGCATTGAACATAAGGCTAATTTTTCACCTAGACACTTCGATTTGAGTTATCACCCCTTTTTCATTTCATCGAATTTTATCATGGCTGACAAAAACACTACGACTCGCTTTGTAGTTAAATTTGATTTTCTTGAATAAAAAAAACTACTCGATCAAATTACATGATTTTTGGAATATTTCATCTTCATTCCGTGACTTGTATGTACATCGTACAGACTTTTTTTGTGCTTTTAATTGCCACCACGGTAGTGTTTGAATATGTGGTTAAGTGGCAGTTTTAGTGATTTAGAACTGCTTTAAAGCTTCACAGCTCACTCATTTTTCGACCAAATTTCAAACAATTATTACAGTTTATGGATCACCTTCTCAGCTATATTATAAAAAAAAATTTTCAATTTTCATTCAGTAAAACAAAACTTTTGATGAACTTACTGGTGTTCAAAATCATAAAAAAAAAAAAAAAAAACGTAAGGCCGTGAGCGACGTTTTTTTCCATAGCAACCACGTCACTTCATCGACTACTTTTGCTACCAAATCACCGCTCTCGTGAAAAGAGAAATAACTGAAACAGAGAGAATAAAATCATGAAAGGGAGATAATTGGGGGGGATTTTATTGAAAGTGCCTTACATTGTTATTATATATGCGTATGTTATGTTTATGGAGCAAAAAAAAAAAAATAAGACTGAAATTAAACAAAGAACAAGTGAATTTACTGGAAGCCTGAAAAAAGTCATGGATTACAATAGAAAGATGGGAGCATGAAGAGTAATATGATTAAGCTTAAACATGGGAAAGTAAAGGACTAGTTGTTGAAACTGGAAAAGAAAAGAACAAGATATTCTAGTAAAAAGTATAATAAATTTATAACTCAACATATTGCAACATTACGATTTTTAAAAATTCAATTTATAATATTATACAATCAATTCTTAATGCTGCAATATTTTAAGTTATAGATCTATATATATATATAAAAGTGAATGTGTCTGTGTGTGTCTATGTGTGTACATTTTCCAACGCAATAACTCTGTCAATTTTAAGCCTACAAACTCGACATTTGATATACACGGTACTGAGATTTGGGAAAATCTTTGTGATCAGTGATTTCAGCCAAAAAAAATCTTTGTGATTTCGGCCAAAAATTTGGCTGTTAAGGTGTCAAGTTTGACAACTTGACCTTTGAGAACTATACCAAACTCCTCTGCCAATTTTGGGTCTAAACACTTGAAATTTTAGATATAGGTTCCTTGGACATGGATCTACCTTAATAACTTGATTTGAGCCCAAAACAATAAATGTTAAGGGGTCATAATAGGGTTCAAAGTTAAAAAAAAACATTGACCTCTGCAGTCTCTACCAAATTACTCAGACAATTTCTGGTCTAACCATTTGAAATTTTACATAAAGGGTATTCAGAGATAGAGCAAGATTTTTAATTGGTTTTGGCCAAAAAGTTGGCTGCCAAGGTGTCGAAGTTCAAAAGATTTGACTTTTGCGATCTCTAGCAAAATTTTAAGCCAATTTTGTGTCTAAACATTTGAAAGTTTACATAAAGGGTATTCAGACATGCAACAAGCTTTTTAATCAGTTTTTGTGCAAAAATTTGTCTGGCAAGAGGTCAAAGTTTACAGAGTTGACCTTTGCAGACTCTACAAAACTCCTCCGCCAATTTTGGATCTGAACACTCGAAATTTTAGATGTATGTTACTTGGACATGAGTCACATATTTGAATTGAATTCGAGCCCAAAACAATAAATGTTAAGGGTTAAAAATTGGTGTCAAAATTTTAAAAAGATTTGACGTCTGCGGTCTCTACCAACGTTTTTCTATGGTTGTTAAGGAAACCTATTATATAGAAAGGCATTACAATACATATTCACACTTTTTAATATATTCATATGCTTATAAAGTTATGAACAGTACATAGGGTCTGAGCAAAGCCGGGCAGAATTGCTAGTACTCCTATAAATTCGTTTTTCTTTAGTTGTGTATTGATATTCATATTAAAAACCCTCTTTTCTATTTATTGTATTTATTTGCTTCCCTACCAAAGCAAATTAGGCACAAGGCCGTTTTTAATGTGGGGTAAAAACCAGCTCCCCTAAAAGTAGGCAAAAAGGGGGCACTCTGGTTACCAAAAATAATAATCGTCCCAGTATAGAGGGTTTTGCCTCCATTGACTGGTACAAATTATCTTAAGTGCAGCATCAGCAGAACAGACTGTATTTATTTTCTCCCTCACCAAGCAAATTAGGCACATGGCCGTTTTTTAATGTGAGGAGTGAAGGAAAAATGGAGACCAACTCCCCGGGGAGTAGGGGAGCTGGATAGTGACAATTGGTATGAAGGGTTGTCCCTACATTGACCAAGGTCTTATATGTGGGGGCAACCCCACATATAGTCTTTGCTTGCAGTATCTGCCAGAACAGATACTACACTTTAAGAACAACATTATTATATTTATTTAAATATTTATTTAGAAAGAAAATACAATTTTCTTATATATGGGTTGTGGAATTGCATTCACTTGCAAAAGATCTAGCTAATTTGCATATTCTTTTAAACATTCATTTTAATTAATTACCTATTAGTTTCTTCGATTTTCTAACTATGTAATTATATTAATGCAGATATTCTACATGATTTATACTTGCATAATATTTGCGTAAAAAGTTTATAGTAAACACAAAATTGTTTCCATATATATTTATGTATACGTATATATTTTTGTTTAACAAATTTTGCCTACCAAACTCCTCCTAGAGTTTTTGGTCTACAGACATGAAACTTCTTATATAAGGTATTTGAATCCATGCAAAACTTTATATTCGGGTTTTAGCCCGGAAAAATCAGTGCAAAAGTGTGAAAATTAAAAAAAATGAAATTTGCCAGGTGAAGGTCGAATGCCGGCATTACGAATGCATAACGTGTTAGCTATTGGTTCATGTCCTAATGTTTAGCCTTGCAGTAAATATGTTTTCATAGCCCAGTCATTGACAGCAGAGGCAAAATAAATTGTGAGCTGAACCTTTTGGTTTCAATTCTCGGTGGTGGCGCATGAGTTTTTTTAATACTTTTTGGGTTTGTATTACTGTACACATAGATTCGAAAAAGTTGTCAAAAAGCAAATATATAACAAATAAATGTTATCAAAGGCAAGATAAGTTACTTTTCTACCAAACTGGATATATTTTTCGTGTTTTTATTCAATATAACATGTTTATTCAGCTCGAAAAGCATACAGTGTTTACCGATGTATTGGAAAATTCAAGATGGCGCCTGACTCTCTCTTTAACACGGTAAGTTTGGAAAAAAGTGTTATAAATAAAAAACCAGACAAAATACTATTAAAAACTCGCTCAATATATGTTACCGTGACATAGGTTGACATATATTCGGTGGATTTTTAACAGTATTTTGTCTAGTTTTTTATTTATAACACCGTTTCCCAAACTTACCGTGTTAAAGAGAGTCAGGCGCCATCTTGAATGTTCCAATACATCGGTAAACACTGTATGTTTTTCGAGCTGAATAAACATGTTATATTGAATAAAAACACAAAAAATATATCCAGTTAGGTAGCAAAGTAACTTATCTTGCCTTTGATAACATTTATTTGTTGTATATTAGTTTTTTGACAACTTTTTCGAATCTATGTGTACAGTAATACAAACCCTACTTTTTAAATCATTACTATATAGTTCATCCAATCTATCTATCAATCTATCTATTTATATATCTATAAAAGTGAAAATGTCTGTCTGTCTTTTTTCTATGGTAGTTAAGGAAAACTATTATACAGAAAGGCATTACTTTACATATTCACACTTTTTAATATATATATATGCACATAACCTTATGAACAGTACATTGGGCCTGAGCAAAGCTGGGCGGAACTGCTAGTTTATTATATTTTTTACTAGAATATCTTGTCCTTTTCTTTTCCAGTTTTAACAACTAGTCCTTTACTTTTCCATGTTAAAGCTTAACCATATTACTTTTCATGCTCGCATTTTTCTATTGTAATATATGTTGACCAATGATTACACCTTTCAATAAAACTTAAAATTTATAGACTTTAAAAAGTAAAATGTATTTTTGGACATAGAATGTAATTTATAACAATTTTATTGGAAATTTGCGCAAAAAATCAAGTGATATGTATTATCTATATAAATAAAATGAACACATTTTTTCCCGTCTGATTTTGACATTAATAGGATTAAAAATAAAGATATTTCATACAAATATAATATGCACAAACGGCAGAACAATATCTGAGGTGTGTTATAGGCTTATTACTTCTCAAATTCCTCGATAATCTTAGATTTCTATACTTTTTCTGCTGAGAAGTCACGGCCAAAATCGGTTAAGATCAATGGAAGTGGTAAAATATTTTCTCTCTAATAAATTCCTCCTCCCCCTGCCACCACTTAACACCGTTTGGGGATCGTTCACAAGGAACAGTTGAGAAGAGAACACCGGTTTGGCTTCGTAGTTCTTTCATGTGAAGTTATTTAAAATCACTAAACTAAGCTGCAGTGCTCTGTGGCGTAGTGGTTAGCGTGCTGGACAATTCACATTATATTTTCACGTTCGCGCCGACCTACTGTAGTCGTTTTTTTTGTTTTTTTTTCTTCCTAAACAACTGGAATGGACTTTTCTTGGTGGCCGAACTGTTAATGTTGCAAATGTTTTTGTTTTTTTTCACACTTTATTTTCCTACTTTTACTCATGACTCCGGGTTTGATCCTTCCTACTTACCTACCATAACATTTTTTAAAACTCCTCCCCCCGTCCCGGAAACAAACACTCGGGCAACGCCGGGTACCCCCGCTAGTAAAGAGATATAATTAGTAAATTAACGTAATGTTATTATTAATAGTCAAGAGATCATATTCCGAAAATCACGTAAATCAATGGAGACAATGCGTGTTTTTCAAAATAGTAAACACGAAAATATGAAGAAATAAAACAACTGCTATCAATAAAGAGTGGTAAAATAGAAAGTATGGTCAAAATCAAGTGTTGAGTCCGGGGATAGGAGGGGGGGGGGCTTGCTCTCGTCTAAGTAATCGAAGTAAAAAAAAAGATGGGAAAAAGAAAAAAAAGAAAAGAGAAATCTATCTATCTATATATCTATAAAAGTGAAAGTGTCTGTGTACATTTCCCTATGCAATAACTCTGTCAATTTTCAGTCTACAGACTCAAAATTTGGTATACAGGGTACTGAGATTTGGGAAAATGTATGTGATCATGTTTCGGCCAGAAATTTGGCTGTTAAGGTGTCAAAGTTCAACGATTTGACCTTTGAGAACTCCTCAGACAATTTGGGGTCTAAACACTTGAAATTTTAGATATAGATTCCTTGGACATAGATCTAACTTAATAACTTGATTTGAGCCCAAAACAATAAATGTTAAGGGGTCATAATAGGGGCCAAAGTGAAAACAATTAACTACTTTTTTTTTTGTTTAACATACACCTCCAAATACCCAGCCAACGCCGGGCACCCATGCTAGTATATCTATAAAAGTGAAAGTGTCTGCGTGTCTGTCTGTGTACATTTCCCTATAGAATAACTCTGTCAATTTTCAATCTACCTACTCGAAATTTGATATACAGAATACTGAGATTTGGAAAAATCTTTGTAATCGGTTTTCGGCCAGAAATTTGGCTGTTAAGGGCTCAAAGTTCAATGATTTGACATTTGAGAACTCTACTAAACTCCTCCAACAATTTTGGGTCTAAACACTTGAAATTTTAGATGTAAGTTCCTTGGACATAGATCTAACTTAATAACTTGATTTGAGCCCAAAACAATAAATGTTAAGGGGTCATAATAGGGGTCAAAGTTTCCGGGCCTTGATAAGTGGTGACTGGTGACCACCTTGTAAAAAAAAAAAGAAAAAAAAGTGCACTAGTACCAAAATTTATATTTTGGCCTGGCCTTCTTTAGGATTTGAATTGAATCAAAAACCAATTTTTGTCAAACTACCTAAAATTTAAGTTGTGCTGACATTTCTACTTATCTGTCTTTTAAAGCCCGTTTATTTGGATCTTTTTTGATGGCTTCAGTTCTGTAAACTGGCCGAATTCAACATGGCACCAAAAATATTACACTAAAAACCTTGATGGCAAGAGATTTTAACTAGCAAATTAAAACTAAATTTGGTAAATTTTCAAATTAGGTCCACCTCAACAATTTTCTTTTAAATGACGACTTATATTGGTTTTTGACTACGCTGAATACAAAAATCGCATTGAAATTTTGCAGAAATAATTAGTTATCGAGATATAAAAAGTTGTATTATGTATTGTATTCTTTGGCGGCCATCTTTTTTACGCGCGTGCGCCATAAACAAATCTACTCATCTATGACTGACACTGCACTGCACGCGCGTAAAAAAGATGGCCGCCAAAGAATACAATACATAATACAACTTTTTATATCTCGATAACTAATTATTTCTGCAAATTTTCAATGCGATTTTCGTATTCAGCGTAGTTGAAAATCTATAAAGGGTGTCATTTAAAAGAAAATTGTGGAGGTGAACCTAATCTAAAAAAATACCCTACACATAGATTCGAAAAAGTTGTCAAAAAACAAATATATAACAAATAAAGGTTATCAAAGGCAAGATGAGTTACTTTTCTACCTAACTGGATATGTTTTTAGTGTTTTTATTTAATGTAACATGTTTAGTCAGCTCGAAAAACATACAATATTTACCGATGTATTGGAAAATTTAAAATGGCGCCCGACTCTCTCTCTCTTTGACACGGTAAGTTTGGGAAAAGGAGTTATAAATAAAAAGCTAGACAAAAAAACGGTTAAAAACTCGCTAAATATGTTCGATTGCTTTTTAACAGTATTTTGTATATTTTTTTTATTTTTAACTCTTTTTCCCAAACTTACCATCCGCCATTTTAAATTTTCTAATACATCGGTAAACGGATGTTTTTTCGAGCTGAATAAGCATGTTACATTGAATAAAAACACTAAAAACATATCCAGTTAGGTAGAAAAGTAACTTATCTTGCCTTTGATAACATTTATTTGTTATACATTTGTTTTGTTTTTTACAACTTTTCGAATATATGTGTACAGTTATTGACAATTTAGCTACATTTTTTGTTTAATTTTCATTTCCATATATTCTGACTTGGGTATTTTGAAGTAGAGCCAACAAAAAGAAAACCTTGTAATACACAGATAAATAAATGTTACCCAATGGCAACGTACTGTTCTATCTACTGGTATAAGTTTTTTTTAGTTTTAACTTATTTTATAACGCATTTATTTACTTTTAAAAACAAGTACTGTCGAGTGTTTAGCTAGGACGAGAAATGGCTGACATGAGACGGACATTTGGGGAATCTCAATAATTGCCCAAAATTCGAAAATTAAACAAAATACTGGTCGAAAAACACCAAATAAAGGTTACCGTGATTTTAAAATAAGTTATAGAAAACCTTATCCTTTTGGGTAGAAATGTAACTTATGTTGCATTTGCAAATGTTTTTTGGGTTTTCTTGTAAAAATGCCAGACTTTATTCCTAATCAGATATCAAAAAAACAATATTTTTTATTTATCATTTTGAATTGTAAGATTCGAAGCAAAATATACACAAGAACTGAACAGAAAAAATAAAAAACAATGATAGATAACTTTGTGTGTATAATACCATGCGATAACAAGAGAGACTATCGTAAGAAGAACTGGACTGATCCGCACTTAACTCGAAACTGTTAATTATCTCTTTCAGCAATCCCGCACTAAACTCCGAACTTCGTCGGGCAAGTCACGTGATTAATTAATTTCCGTTCAGAGTAAATAATTCATTATCGTCTCCCCAACAAACATTTTTTCACTATTAATATTTTGATTTTTTATTCCCTCATATTTTTTTCTGATACGCAATTGTTTTTCCCCTCCCGATATAGAGAAAATATTTCAGTTAAGAGATGAAGAAAATGAGTATTAACATTTGTGACGAAGTAGGAGTGGAAGAATCGAGCAAGACCGGAAGTGGGATAGTGGGAGGCATTTTCCCGCTAAAAATCCTCTTCATAATAAACCGGAAGTGGTGATTGCACATGCGCATTGAGGTCAGAAAAATAGACATTCACAAAAAGGCAACGCGAAAAGCGAGTGAAATTATACCTTGCTGGTATGTATGAATTTTGATAGGCTTATTTGTTGAATTCTCTCAATTACCGACCGTATTTATTATTGTTAAAACTTTCTATAAAGCTTATTTATTTGTCCGTCCTTTAGAACGGCATTATATGCGCCAAGAAGTCGTTATTGTTGCTATGATTAAATTTTTTCAAAATGGCGCTTTTGCTGTCAACAATATTTTCCTCTCCCTTTCTTTCTCTTGTTTTATAAAATGCCGACTTTAATTCCTTCTCTCTTTTCATTTTCGTCTTCATCCAACTTCATTGTTTCTTTGAGTATTTTCCTTTAAATCAAATTTCCTTTCAGTACTTATCCTAGTTTTTTTTTTTTTAATTTATTCTGATTTATTTAAATTAAAATCGTTTAAATAACATTTAAACTAGAGCTCAAAATAAAACACCCAATTTTCTTTAATTGTTTATATTTGACCCCCCCCCCTCCAGAAAACCCGTAATTTTGATTTAAAAATTAATTTATTTTATTTTCTTTTTTTTAATGAACTAAGTACTTTCTAAAAACATTTTAATCCTCTAATCTTTATATATATATATATATATATATATATATATATATATATATATTGGAATTTTATTTATCTTTCAAAAAATAAATAAAACCATCTTCCAAACCCCTTCCCCATAATTGGATTTTATTTGTTTAACGTTTCCCTCCATTAACTACATCCAAATCTCAAAGTTCCAATTCTGGTCTTACTTTCCTGCCGTTAAACACAAAATCTTTTAAAAAATTCTTTTATGAAATATATCGAACTTGAATTGAAACATTAAAAAAAAAAAACTAAAAACAAATTCCAGCCTAAAACAAACAACAAAAAAAGGAAATGTGTCAAATTTGTCACTTCTTCCGTTCAAAATTTAAGTTTTTTTTCTTTTTTTTTTTTTTTTGTGGAAGAAAAATATTGTATAAAATACCCCCCCTTTTTAATTGCATAGTAAATATGTTCGCTGAAAATTGATAGTTAATTGGGTTGAAAAAAATCGCTTTTAAAGACGATTACGGCTAATATTTGGCCTTTTTTTTATTTTAACATGAAATGTACGTTTTAAATCATTCTGGATTCTATATAAATTCCATTTAGTCATTATTATCCCCTTCCACCAAAGTTACGCGAAATGCATTTTTACTTAAAAGAAAAATCACCATGTGCTCCGTTTCTAAATTTTTCTTTAAAACTAAGATTTTCGTTTCTTTATAAAATACGTTAACTTCTTCCTGTCACTGGACCCAAGCAATGCCGGTTCAAGTGCTGCTGGAGATTATGTAACCTTAGTATCTCCTGTATATCGTTCCATACAGAGGGTATTATTTCTCGAGATTGAAAGGATGTGTCGTTTCGAATCCCAATATGATCTTTCATACGACAGGGACACGTTCAAACGTAACCTACAATTTCAGCCTCGGCTATCCCTTTTCTCCTTTTTTTTTTTTTTTTTTTTTTTTTTTTTTTAAATGATTAAAAATCGCTTTCTAATTGCAAAGTTATCAACTAACATTTAGGGCCCGTAAAAAACAAAAGAAACAAAAACTTACAATCACGTTGACACTGGTACTCATAAGATCAAAATTTAAGCCGATCTGGTGCTGTATATGAAACCGGGTCTTAAGTGACTTTGCAAGCTGAGGAGAATAAGTGAATTCGGGAGTCATTTTTGATCTACGCCGACCAGACACTGACCGGCGACAACGAGTAGATTTTAAATGGGCATAATTGAAATGCCTTGAAATATCGTAACCTTGGATCCTTTTAATTTGATAGGTAATTCTACACTAGTTTTATAGCGCGAAATCAAAATTAACTTTCACCAAATGCATTAAAATTAAGTATTTTACCAACTTGTATATTCTTAATCGTCTGAAACCGTTTTATTTTTAAATTTCCAAATGAGATTGTTGCTCAAATATTACGTTGGAAACATTTTTGTTCCAGGAATGAATATTTGAGCTCGTGCGTCGACGTCGTATTTAAGAAATTGGTAATAATAATAATAATAATAATAATAATAATAAAAAATCTCAAGTGAGTTCTTACTTAAACGGAGATTGTATATTTTATAAATATAATAAAAATATAAATCTTAACATATCCACACGTTTCATTAAAGCTGGTTTACTTTTCTGAAATAACGGAATTGTTACCATGTGTCCGTATTTAGAAACGATAAGATATGAAGAAATTAAAGAAACTGCCTTTTCATTAATTCTACGATTTCCCAAAATATCGTTATGTAATTTTAACATTTAATCTGATTGTTTTTAAACATTAAAAAATATAAGTATCAATTTCTTATATACTATGCCCCCCCCCACTCTATCTCCTCATTGATTTTTTTTTTGATTTTTTTATTTAATGGCCAACAAAGAAACCCTGCGTTTGGTTAAATTTACTGTATTTCCTGGTTTTGTTTTTGACTTTTCATGGTGCTAATATTTTTCTCTGAAACGAACCGCTAGGTTGTATTTCAATTGATGTATCTATTTGTTTTTGGTTTTATTTTTTCTCTCATGAAGAAACACCCCTACACACACGTCATAAGGTAGGCAAATCTTGACACTCAACCTTCTGCATCCAGGACACAATCAAGAATCCCAAATTATAATGGCTTCAGAAATAACTTCTGACACTCTTGATTTGAATTCAAAAGAAAAGTAAGTATTTCATTAAATGTGTAGACCTTTTTCCATGCCATTAGATCCAATCTCATAACACTTTTCCTCACCATACTGAATGCTGGAAGTTTTGTGGTCAAGGTTGAAATATGATGTAATTATTTATATGTTGATTCTTATTTCGGTCACTTGAATTATTTTGGTCTAAAAAAAATATATATTAAAACTAGGTCGGAAAATCACCAAAGATTACAAAGAGAGACCAGCTATGTAAGAACGGTAATTTTCTATTTAATCAGAAAATTATACGCTTGAGTTATCGTTCTTCCTTAACTAGATTCTTATCTCCTTATAAAGATGTTGACCTTTTTTCCGGCTTGATGTTTCCTTTCTGCGTTTCTATGTAACTAATTATATTTCTTTTAACCTAGTAAAATAGTTTGAGACCAATTTCACTAATTTACATGACTGAAATAGGAATTTTCCGCAGTTTTGGTGTTTCTTTACAATCGTCCGGCCATCTTTTACATAAAAAAAATCTCTTAAACGATATTAACTTTCTGTAACATTAGGAATATCGTGATGGATTTCCGACGCTCAAAGTTTACCTAAGTAAACTTATGAAAATCAAAACAAGAACATAAAATTCACGCAAATCAAAAATTGGTAAATTTTTACGACGTTCCCCAGCGTATTATAAACACCCCAACCTCCCCATCTTAAGAATGGCTTTCGGAATACCCCCCACACTTAGGAAGCCGTCTTAATATGGGGAGGTTGGGAGGGTGTTTATACTACGCTGGGGCAGGACGTAAAAAAATACCAAAAAATTCTTGACGGAATGATTGTAAAGAACCATCCCATCCTCCATCCTTTTATTTTTTATAGAAAAATAAACTTATACCGGGGACACGTGAGAAAATAGTTTTCCTAAGGTCAAATTTTTTTTTTTTTTTATAACTTTAATTAAAACCAAAAATCCCTTACTTGGCATCTTGAAAGAGTTCAACACTTTTACAGGCGTGTTTTACTTTGTGACATTTAGAAGTAATTTTTCATTTGGATTATTCAGACTACTATTCTCGGCTTGCAAGTTTCACATGATGTAACTTGCAACCATCGGCTGCATTATTTTTTTTTCCTGGCGGGTGGAGGTGGTTACAATAAGACAGACGTACGAAAAAGTAATTATGACAAATGTTAGCAAAGATAAAATCACAACAAAATACCCTATTAATGTTACAGTGGTATTGGGTTTGTTTCTATTAGTATGCTCGATTTTTAAGCCAATATCGAGACGTCAAAGATGTAAGAGTGCTAGCTTTTCAAACGGAATAAACTCAGCATAATATCAAAGGCAAAAAAATACGCGATCGTTGACCCCCCCCCCCCCATCCTAAAAAATTTTCTGAACTATATTTTTCTCACATTTAAAAGGCGAAAATCTGAAAAACAATCGATTTTCGATATCGACGACTGTATAAAATCGTTTTCGGAAATAAAGAAAAATGATGCTTATGCGCTTTTGTTACCGTGCTATTTATTTTTAAATAGTATTAAGTTTTACGATATTTTTTAAATTGTTAGAAAGTGCAGAATTAACCGCTCCTATGTTAATAGTTTTCTAAATATTATTTCAGCACGGTAACAAAAGTGCGTAAGTAGCAGAAAAATTTTAATATTTCGTTTCATCGCCGTTTGAAAGCCCATTCTTTAATACATCAGGGCCACAAATATACTTTCTTTTTGATACTTTTTTTTTTTGCCTTTCATTATATGCTAACTTACAAATCCTAATCAGTTATAAATTTTACTTTATAAATCACATTTGACGCATGATCACGTAACTTAAGTGACGTTTAAACTTGGTTCAGTACTTTACACAATCTTTAAATTCCGGCCTTGCTGGCAAAAAGTTTGTTTTCAATCTTCAATAACGATTGATATCAAATCTTAAATTGTTCAACAAAGGGAGGTAATGCGTGCAGTTCATAACACCAGAAGCAGGTGCTTTCAATTCTTATTTGATTCGATTCCGATGGAACTAGTTATTAAAAGGAAATACAATAAATATAAATAACCTCCCCCCTCCCAATAAGTGATTTATTTGCTCGAAACGTAACATTTTTCCGTAATTCAATAATGGCTTGTTTTTATTACCAAACGTTTATCACATTTGCGAATAGAAATTGATTTTTGGCTGGAATTTATAGGCCAGAAAAGCATTTTTTTCCCAAACGAAAAAAAAAAAAAAAAAATTGAATAAATAGTAAATATTTACTTGCAAAAATCTAAATTCATTCGCCGTTAATCGATCGTTTTCACATCTACCGGTTTTGTATAAAATTCAAATTATTTTTATCAAAATGACCATTGTCTTCATGATTTGTAAATAAACATCGATCTGTTGATACAAAGATTCCAATATTCATGTTGATTCCATATTTATTTATTTTTTTACTTTGTAGAGTATCACCCCTGCCTTCAATGAAAAAAAGATTTCACTTTTTAGGAGATTGAGAACACTCTGAAAAACTTAGAAATCCCCCCCCCCTTACCTTTTCCCCTCCACGATTTTAGAGTGGGAAATTTTTATATATATATATATATATATATATATATATATATATATATATAAAAATTTATCGAAAAAGAATTTTGCATTTTCTTGCTATTCTTTTTAGGGCAGTTAGGCATTTTTTATTTATTTTTTTTAGTACCAGTATCTAGCGTGGTATAAACTACCCCACCTCCCCATGGTAAAAACGGCTTTCGGAATAAAGCCGTTCCTAACTTGGGAAGGTTAAGTCGGTTGCAAGATCGTAAAAATACAGGTAATCGCCTTAAAATATTGCGATTATTTTACGTAAAATTTATATAAACTGATTTCCCTAGCTGAATGCCAAAAAAATTCCTCTGAAAGTTTTTCAGAGTGTTCATTCCTTTAAAAAGTAAAATCTCTTGGAAGGTCTTAATCTCCAATAATGCCTTGTTTTAACAAAATTGAGTTTTTTGATACAGCGTGGCCATGTTCGAAAAATGTTTTAAACTTT
This sequence comes from Euprymna scolopes, assembly GCF_053919585.1. Lineage (NCBI taxonomy): Eukaryota > Metazoa > Mollusca > Cephalopoda > Sepiida > Sepiolidae > Euprymna > Euprymna scolopes. The sequence goes on along the minus strand of NC_136514.1, from coordinate 27,559,261 downwards.
TGCCTTAATTCACTTAATTAATTTGCTTGGAATTATGACAAAACAACTAATGTGAACTCCATAATCCAAAGGAAAGCATTAATTTTCGCATATAGCCCCTATCGTATCAAAGAACGCTTTGGTAATCTGACACAAACGTGAAGGAATTCGACTTCTGTGAGTTTTAAAACCTAATTTTTAAAATTCTCAAATTTAGTCAATTTTTATAAAATTGACTTTGTGTATATTTAAATTAGAAAATATACAAAATTTATTTAAAACTCGCGAAAATCTGATTCATTGGCGTTTATACCAAATTATCAGCCTTTTTTTTTTCCCGTCCATGAAAACAATTTTTTTTAATTTGGGATTACAGAAAAAAAAAAAAAAAAAATTAAAGAAAAGGTAAATTTTCAGATTAGGTCCACCACAGTTTTCGTATTCAGCATAGTCGAGAACCTTTAAAAGGTGTTATTTAAAAGAAAATTGTGGAGATGGTGGACCTAATCTAAAAAAATACAAACAACAAAACGAATTTATAACATTAACTAAAACCAAACGCAAGTAAACTTAATTTTTTGTACCATAGTTTGTTTTTTAAGTTTAACAACTGAATTTAACAAATACAAATGTTATTTAATTTTCGATCGGTTGGTGACAGTTATTGTTTGATTTTTGAAATGTATGACCTAAAAAATTCAGCTCTTATGGTTTATAAGCCTCTGAAGGCAAGGATACAAAATCTAAAACTTAAAAAAAGGTTACACATGAAAATTTATACAGATCAATCGATTAAATTTTCTTGCGTTATTTTTACACCCCCTATCTCTTTTTCTGTGTTATATACTGCCCCACCCCCATAGATGCCATTTCCTCACCTTCAGAAGAAACTTGAAAATCAAACTTCCCTACTTTCAAATTAGTTTGTAAGGGAGATAACTCTGCCGAATTCAACATTTTAAACGTTTTGTGAAAATATTAAAACCTGCAATTTGATAGTGAAAATGAAAGCAATGCCCATCATTAACCCCTAAGTTTAGGATTCCAAGTTCAGGTGAGATCCTAATCTTTACCAAATGTAAATGTTAAAAAGAAAACAAAACAACCAAAAAAGCAATTTAAATTTTGCAGAATTATCTCCCCTTTTTGTTCCTGGACTATTTATGCAAGTGCGATAACTTGATCCGTAAAGTGATTACACGATTTGGCACTTAATCGTATTGCCCTCTTTTCCGCTATTGATTGTGGAAATCAACAATTTTTTTAAAAATGAAATTTATTTTGACTGATTTGTCTATTGCCATGAAAATCTTTTAAATCTTAAGATATTTTTAATCGTGATTATAGTTGGCAAATATTTTCTAATAAAGATTTTCTTTAGTAAATGTGAGTTTTTCTGGATATGATTTTATTGGAAAGGTGAAATGCGGTAACTCAGAAAAATCCAACAGACTAAATTTTTTTTAATATCCATGAAACACGCATATAAGCATGTTTTGCAAACATATATATTTTTCCCCTAAAAACATTGCAAAACTAATGCTTTTATTTAATTTTTTAAGCTAGATTCCATTTTCGTTTTTAGTGACAACCGTCACGGTTTTCTCCATGGTAATAAAAACATGCCACCCTGTTAGAAATAAGCAGATATTTTAATATATTTAGTAATTTAATAAAATATCTTATGTAATGCGAACACGTTTGATAATTTTAAAAGAATATACAATTTGGGAACTACTGCATATTGCTTTTCCAATAAAATTTGACCAATGAATTTTATCGTTCATTTGGATTAGAACAGCTGAATTAAAATACTTAACTATTTGATTTTTTTTTTTTTTTTTTTTTTTTTTTTTTTTACTTTGATAAAAAATCATTTACAGTGGCTTTCTTTTGAAAGTGAATCCTCTTTTAAAGGGAGGAGGGGTGAATATTAAGGCACTTTGTTCTTAAACCCAAGGAAATCTATGATTTTTGCAACTCAAAAATTTTATATCTTTATCTTTTCCAATTGCAATTTTTAAATTCTTCCAAATTGTCTAAAAGTGGAAAGAAAACTAATTTTTTTATTTAATTTGAATCTTTATTTTTCAATTTAATAGATCGAGTGACAAAACCATGGCTCTGGAAAAGAAACCATCATCAGGACAGGTATTGAAAGTCAAAAAAATTTTTTTATTTTTTTTTATGTCTAATTGCATGATAGTATTTTTGAAATTTTGAAAGCTAAAATTGAAATACAACTTTTATTATTAATATAAATTTTCTTCATCAGCCCAAAATAGGTAAAAAGAGCAAGAAAGACTTTGAAGATGCTCCCGAAGAAGAGGAATTAGGAGAGGAAGAATACACCGTCGAGAAAGTGGTGGATTCTCGGATGAGAGGAGGTCGAAGAGAATATCTCTTGAAATGGAAAGGATATCCAGAGTGAGTCCCCCCTACCCTTAATTTTATTATGGTTACAAAAATATGTCCAGTGACAAATTAAATTGCAAACTAGTCAACTAGCTACATGTGGTTTTGATAAAATAAGCGAAGTAAGAACCCTGATTAAATTTAAAAAAAAAAAAAAAAAAAAAAAAAAAAAAAAAAGTTAAAACTTTAAAAAAAAAAAAAAAAAAAATTGTTGCCTGGGTGTTTGCGGTGGTGGTGGCGGGGGGTAAAAGTTTTATTAAGTAGTTCGGATCGAACCCGAAGCCTTGAGGCGAAGGTGGAAAAGAAAGTGTGCAAAAAAAAAAACCTGATCCGTTACCCGCTCGGCCAACAAAGAGCAATTGAAACATGTTTGAATTTATTTAAGTGTTAAAAACAGAATTAACACGTGCTCGCAATAAAAGTTAACTCTGCTGCTTCTATTTGACCTCATTAATGAGGTCAAATAGAAGTAGCGGACTTAACTTTTGCTGCGGGGCAGCTTTTGGGTTTGTTTACCCAACTTTGGCTTCTTGTTTCCCCTGAGATGTGGGGGGGGCATCTCCCCATTGTCCAGATTGAATGGCAATTGTCTGATATAAAGAGTTTTGGGCCCCACATTGATCAACGCTGATTGCTTCTGGACGTTTCTGGTGCGATTGCCGGGAACAGTGCCTTAGCTTTGAATTAGTTTCGGTTTTATACAAAAAAGCTGAACGGATACAAGACGTGCTAAAATAGCAATAATTTTGTAAAAATCAACGTAAATAAATCTAGATGCAACGCGCGTTCGCAAATCGTACATATTATTATCTAGGGGCTTTATAAAGTTCTAAGCGATAGTAAAAAAGGGCATTCCCCCACTAAGCTAGGAAATCTATTTTGAATTGTCATGGTAGGATAGGGTGCTTTTGTGGCAACAGTACTCGATCCTTGGATGTACTTGGCTCTTATACAAGTAGAGAATTGTATCAGCAGCAAGATATCTACTGGAGTGGTAGAATGATCCCACCATTTTTCCAGCGACCTTGGCAACAAATTTGATTTAAGTCTTCCATCTCAGATCCGGAGTGAAGATCACACCCAGAAGCTTGTTAAAACCTGAAGCCTCTCCAAGAAGAGAGCTATTCATTTTAATTAATGCCAGATGGGGATCAGAGCATTGATGATGTAAAGATAGAAGCATGGCAGGAGTAAATCAAATAAAGCTATTATTTTTGTGCATGCGCAAAATTGAACATTTATAACTTAGTTGCTTAATTTTTAACTTTTCGTATCCATCTGTCAGTAGCTGGAGTGGTAACTAGAGCTAAACATTTGGGTTTTGATTCTAGCAAATGACACCCAAGTCATATGATCATATATTGGATAATCAATAGACAATTGGCTCTAAATACAAAATCTGCATGAATTCTAATAAATATATATATATATGCGGACTTTTGACAGCAACACTGGATGGCCTGCTAGTATTTCACTATAATTTACATGATAATCCTTTTGTTTGCTAAGAGCAAAGTGTAGTGTCTGTTCTAGTACTTAATTCCATGTCCTTGAAAAAAGTAATTCTAGATGGAGACAATTTAATCTTTTGCTCTTTTTCTCACATTAAAGACCAACTTTGTGTATAAGTTTGCCATCGTGTGGAAGCATGCAAATAGTGACTACAGTAATTCTTATGTAAGTGAACGTCACGACTTTCTCTAATGTAAAAAATTTTAAGGCATTTTTAATATAAATTGACATTTCAAGTAAAATCTTTATCAACCTTGATAATCAACATTTTAAAAAAGATAAAACCTGCCTGTGACAGTACTCCCCACCTCTTTTATAAACTTTTTGATGTGTTGACACCAGACATATTTTTCTTAAAAATGCTTTGTTTTGTTTCAGTTCTGAAAATACATGGGAACCAGAAGCGAATTTAGATTGCCCAGATTTAATCTCAGAATATGAAGACAAACAAAAAAAGAAATTAGCAGAAAAAGAAAAGAAACGGAAACAAAATGGTGAAGATGAAAGTTCGACTAAAAAAAAGAAAAAAATTGCAGAAGTTCGATCGACAGTAAGTTTTTTTTTTAACTAATCTTTATGCTTTTCAAAAGAAAAATACTAATATTTCCATTTTTCTATGACAAACCTGAAAACTCGAAATGAAGTAAGAGAGGTATCAGTTTTGGATTATTAGTACTTAAAGAATGAATGTGCCAGATTGAGCAATAGGCAATATTTAAAGAAAAGACCTTAAATTTCATGGTCACTCATCAGAGAAAAGCTGAATATGCAACCTTTGTCAAGTGGACTGACCAACTCTCCAGGTATTCATCTCCATAACCAACAGTGTAGACAGATACTACACTTTTTACTCATGTTTTTTCTTTTTTTCTGTTGCTTCTTGGTATTGATCTCTCAGGTTTTTTTTTAGAGGGGGCACAAATCTTTTGATGACCATTTAATTGTTGCCTTAAAAAAGGGAAATTGTAAATATGGATCAACAGCTTCAGAAAAATTGCAGGTAAGATTTAACTTAATTTTTGATTTTAATCTTAGTCATTTTTAAGTCGATTTATTCATTTTTTGTAAGTTTCATCATTTTAAGGGAAAAATCTAATTTTTTAATATTTTTTTCTTTTCAGTTGTCAAGAATTCAATGGATTTGGCATCCTCTTTTTAAAAATTATATAGTCTTATATTGTTTGATTAGTTAAATTTCAGGATTGAAAATTAAGGTGAGTTAATAATTTTCTATTTTGGTTTTTTATTTGTCTTTAACTTGAAGCTCAAATTATATGAAATTATCAATTTTATTCAAATTTCAAAATTTCAAAAATTTTCAATGAAATGATTTAATTTTCTTTTCTCTTTTCTAGTGTTGCCAAAGGAATTTACACAAGATATAAAACAAATGCATCTTAATATTTGTCCATTTTAATTTGATCTGTTTACAAAATTCTAAATCCAAATATGACCGACCACCAAACAGATCTATTGGAGACATCTAAATTAAAATATTTTTTGTGATAAAATGCTATTTCAATAAAGCTGCTCATCAGGTGAGAATTATTTCTCTACTTATGACTATTTTTATATTTTTCTTCTCGATTTTTTTTTTTTTTTTTTCTCTCCCCCCTCTTCTCTACCTTTTGCTCATAAATACTATTTCTTTTATTTTTCAGATTTGTTCACGATGACTCTCATACTTAAAAAAATCTACTGCACAGCCATCAAATGTTGCATGAGTTCATTTGTGTCTTATTAAAAATGGAAGTTGACCATGATCAGGATATTTGTATGCATGATTGAATTTTCATGTCTCAACAGAATTATTTTCTCCCATGTCAAGGGAAGGAAAATCTTGTGAAATTGCTTGTCTGAAAGCAGGATCTGTTGAAAAGCAAACCGTTATAGCCTGTTACTCTCTGTTGAAAATCTTTCAATCGCCCACTTCATTTGTCTGATATTTACAAAGTTGTTAAAGGGAGTTTTTAATTTCTATGAGGAGATAAAAAGATGACGATGAACAAAATCAACTCCACACCAAAACAAATATTATTTCCGTCTATCCAACTTGTATGAAATATTGTTTCTCATCTGAGCATTGTAAATTTTATTTAAATAAAAAAATTTTTTATTGATTATGCATGCATAAGTTTTTAAATATTTTTGTAATTTTGTGTTTACCGCTTATTAAATTTTATTTGTAATCCAGGAATTGTCCACTTGCTCCAATGTAAAATTTGATTTGATCTTTTAGACCAATACAGCAACGGTCAAATCGCAATTTGGAATCTTAAGAACATAAATTGTTTAGGATTTCCGACACAGACTGATATTTTTTTGGTGCGGAAGATCAACAATTTGGTTTGAAATCCTGCAAACAATATTTATTTTAGCTTTAAAATTGTTTTCATATAAGGACCTATTGAACTTTACAACTAGGCTGCTTGGCATTGGCTATATTTTTATGTAAAAGTGTTTTTGGAAGCCTTTTGCTAAAATTTGGATACCACCAACCTTTGAAATTTCAACATAGCTATTTATAGAGATAAATAAAATTCCTCATTTGAGTTTATTTTAGTTTTTATACATTTTAGATTTACATTAAATTTTACTTCAATTGAACAATTCGCTGAATTTCGATTGGAGGTCAGTTTAATTGAACATAAAATTTATAGAATGAAAATCGTGATTAGACAGCTTTAGTATTACACCCTAATTTTTTTACTTTTTGTAAAGGGACATAAAAGTAGTGCAAAACTTATTGGAATTCATTTTATCCATCCTAGAACGGGTATTTTAGTTAACTCATTAAATGATTTTGACATTTTTTTCTGCATTAATGCACCAAAAATAAAGTTAGAAGACTCTTATTTTATTTTTGTGGTTAAAATGAAACTTTTTTGAATTTGAGAACACTATCTTTTAAATAAATTTGTTTTGATGGCATATTGTGGGTTTATTTTGGATTTTTACTCAATCCACATCTGCTACCAAACCAGGTGTGATACCGCTGTTTTCAAGGTTTAGATTCAATTTTGTGGAGTTGGTACAGCATCATGTTTCTATTTGTCTTAGTTCTAACTGTTCAATAGTTGGAGCTTTTTAAACTGCTTAGCAATTAATGAATACCTGACCATCAGCAAATAGGATTTTAAATACCAATCTTCTCTTAATTTTATTTATATTCTTTGATAAAATTGTGATACTTGCACCACCATAACTCTTTTCACAAGCTCTTGAAATACCATGATTTCACCTTTTGCCTGAATTCAAATTCAGCTTGCTAAATGCTTATTTTCCCAGCTAGTTACCATATTTTGATTTGGAAACCTAGTTTAAGGAATGTTATATTTACAATACTGTTCTTTGTATTATTTATACTTTTACAGGAGCTTTTCGAATGAGTTGGACACCAGAGTGATGGTAGTGACTAAAATTATTTTTCAACGTCTCAAAAGTTCTTATTTTAAACAAGTGTATTTTTTGTTAGATTATAAACAATTGTTTTAAAAATGTTGCCCCCCTCCTTCTTTTTTTTTTTTTTTTTTTTTTTTTTTTTTTTTAAATCCAATTTAAAATAAAGGCTTTTCAATTAAATTTCTATATTTTCTTTTCTGTTTAATTCAATTTATCTTTTGTGCCAGATTACAATGTTAAAGAGTTGGTGGTCATTTTATATATTCCTGTAAAATTAACTTTCATTGGCTGTTTGCTGTAATGGATCATGTGGAATCGATTGTCACATTCCCATCTACATTAATACTGTTGGGAAAATTTTTGACTTCCCTACTAAAAACTGACTGAAATTGAATCATCTTATCTTCAATTTGCATGACTAGTTTAGAATTGTTTCAGCATTGAATAATCAAAAAGGAGTTGATATACCAAAATGTAGACATTACTGTTGGAAAATATGAAACTGCTATTTCTCGGGTTTTCAACAATGATTGTAAGGCTACAATAGTTTTGGCATTAAATACCTAAAGGCAATTTTTCTGCAGTTTCTCACTAATTATCATATACATTTTGTGTATTTGGGGGCAAGAAAATTTCTTCTATGAATCCCTTTTTGTATATAAACTTATTTAAAATAAAAACTATTACTGTGTTAAGATTGGACCAATTTTAAAATTTGGAATTTTAGTGTTTTTGCTACAGTTCCGGAAAATATCAATGATTATTCTCTAGACTATTACATCATTTTCTTGATAATATAAATCATTTTCCTGTTCCATGTTTAAATAGTTTGTCATAGCATGTAGTATTAAGCTTTCATAGAGCAACTCTTTTAGTAGAAAGAAAAAAGACCATCAATTCTGCAGATCAATTTATAGATAGTATTTCATTTATTGCCACATTATTTTTTAAATTTGTTTCTTGAAAATAAATGTTATCATTTTTAGTATTTTCGTTTGTTTTTAAAAGTAAACAAAAATTAAAGTTCTTAAATTCCCCCCCCCCCTCAAAATTGGATTTTATTTTTTTAAATCACAATTTAAAAAGTTCCAAGAAAACTTAATTAAAAATCATGTTTCCCATTTGTAACTCTTGTTTAATATTCCTGAAAAATATTCAAAATTTTCCATTCTGAATAACATTTTAAGCATGTTAAGTGTCTCCCCATGGTAAGTTTTTATTTGGAAAAGGAACTTGTGTACATGTAGCTTTAGCTAACCGTTTTCCTTCCATTCTTCTAGGAAGAAGATAACAAACCTCGAGGTTTTGACAGAGGTTTGCAACCAGAAAGAATTATTGGTGCGACAGACAGCAGTGGCGAATTGATGTTTTTGATGAAATGGTATGGAATAATGTTCAGTTTTATTTGTCTTTTTAGATGAGGAGGTACACCTAATGTTTTTGTTTTTTTTCCAAACATTAAATTTATTTCATACTGAATTATAAAAAGTGTCCAGTCATTAGGCTTGGGTAAGATTGTTTAAATTTGGAAAGAGTTTGATTTTTTTTTTTTTTTTTTTTTTTTGAAAAGATTTTAAAAATTAGCATGTTTATTATACATGGTTAAAAATTAATGACTGTCATGACATTGTTTAACGGATTATTCCTGTTTTTGTTTTAGACAATTACAGTGAATAACTCTTGTATTACATAACAGGCAGAAGATCAAAAAAAATTTTAAATGTCTTTTCTCTATTCTATCCTTATTTTTATGGCAGGTGCCACAATTTCTGATCCCTGCCCCTGTTAAAAAACATTCACAAGAAAAACTTTAGCTTCATTTATCGTAGACGTTTCTGTATATCTAAAATTATATGGAAATTTTTAAACTATCATTTTCAGTCTTTTCAAAGTGTTCATTGCTAATTGACAATCTCATTAAATCCATATCTTTATATAACATTTGGCTTTGATAAGCAGACACAGTTAAAAAAAAAAATCAAATGGAGTGGGGTCTTTAATACTTTTAAGAAAAAGAAAATAATGCAACTTTAATTTCAACTCATCCCATGTTTTCTGATATTTTTTATTTATACAGTGGGTGCAATAAGTATCTGATAAAAAGCAAAAAAAGTTCATTAATTTTTATTACACGAAAACAAAAGCGATAACAATGTTATTCTAATGTATTTTTGTATGATAAATACAAATCTCATACTCCTATCAAAATTCTTATCACGCATTCACTAGATAATTACATAAATATATCTAGGGTTCAAAAAGTATCCAATATACACAAAAATATTAGTTTTTAGTTATATTGCCTTACTCTACAACAGCTTCCAAATGTTTGGGATATTTTACTTACAAGATTATCTGGAATTTTATCCCACTCTTGGCAAATTCGTTTAAGTTATGTCAGATTACTCTAATCTCTTTTGTACAATCAACTACAACTTTTTGCACAGATTTTCAATTCAGTTTAGGTCAGGTGATTGATTGACTTGGCCATCCTAATACCTCTATTTCCTTCTGAAATCATGTAGTTACCTTAGTCGTGTTCTTGGAATCGTTGTCCTGTGATATCTGACCATTATGCGCATTCAAATCCTCTGCAGACTTTGAGAGATTATTGTCAAGTATGATCTGCAGACTCTTGGGTTCATTGCGTAAAACTTTAAACATGCAGAAAAAAATGAAATTTAAAAAATCAGCTGCGAATATATATCTGAGGTGTGTGACTAAAGGTCTTGTCAATCGTGTTATGTTGTATTTTTCTTTTTTTTTTCTTTTTTTCTCCCCCCCCCCCTCCTCCTTGCTGGGTTGAGGTTTTAATAGGTTTTGTGAATAATTTTGATGGGCAATATTTTAATTGTAACCAGAATGTCTGAATGCAATGGTAAATTTAGTTCTCATCAAATATTTGCCTATTGAATGAAATAAATTTTGTTAGAATTGTTAAGCACAATGGAATTAAGAACAGATCTAGGATGGTTTTGTTTCTTAACATAATACATGGTAAGGTTCAAAGGTTAGGGTTAGATAAATTAACTACATTTTCATATCAATTTTCGTTTTTACTCAAGTATTTTGATATGTTGGATTATTTGGGTTAGATTGAAGTTTTATTGTATATTGGAGAGATAATTTTTCCCATCTAATTATTAATGGAGGTTCATTAGTTTCTATGTATAAACTTTGCATTGGTGAAGTACGAAAGCACCTAGGCTAAGTCCAAGTCCTTAATTATGAATAGTTTGTAATTTTTTAAAGGGAGGATTGGCATTTGTCAGGTTTTGTAATCATCCAGGGAGGTAAACTGTATACTGTGTGTTAGTATTTTGATTCATATGCTGTATTACTTTGATACTGAAACCAAATGGGGGAATAGCTCGAGATTTAGTGCTGTAAAAACGATTGAACTGAGTGTTAATTGCATCATTTAGAACTTTGTTTTCGTCTTAGTTTAAAAATTTGTTTTCAAATGTTCGATGATATTAATGAACTTCAATGATTACTGCAATTTCATGTGCCTAAAGATGTCAACTATCTGAAAGTTTATATTTATATGTACCCACTTGATGCTATGTTATCTGACTACATTAAAACAGGGTTAAATAATTCTTCTATAACCACACTTTTTTCATTTTCAGCATAAAATCAACATAATTTTAATTTGAGAATGAAACTAGACCTTGTTTTTAAAAAAAAATGTACGAAGTGAACCGTGAATTTAAAAAAAAAAAAAAAAAAAAAAAAAAAAACTACCAAAGGGGATAATTATTCTTTTACTCCGTTATTTTCTCTTAACGGATTGTAAAATTATATTTATATGTTTAGAATTATTTAAAACAAAAGTACATTTGGTGTATGTACTCGTCTTAAAATGTTGTACTCCAAAAAACACTTAAATTGGCCAAAGGTTTTTTTAATCAAATTTTACGATTTATTGCAACCATTGATATTTGTAAAGAAATCTTGGTGGTTAAATTGGGTTGTTCGTTTTAGAATTTTAGTGCGTCCTAAAAAAAAAAAAATGCTTACTGGCTGTTCCATCCAACTTATAAAATTTGATTTTCTTGAACTTTATAAAAAAAAAAAAATTTTTTTTGGAATATCTCTTCATTCTCCAATGGGTATGTACATAATAAAAAATTCTATTGTTTTTAAAATAAGCTTAATTCTAAATTAGAACCTTTTTTTTTTTTTTTAAGCAATATAACAATTGTGATTTTTGTATATAAAAAAAAAAAAAAAAAAAAAACTGCTGAAATCGATTACAGGGATGTTAGCTTATGTTCTGGTTTTTCTGCTTAAATCATTGTTTGGATTTTGCTTTTTATGCCTAAATTTTTCTTTTGCTCTTATTGTTCTCATTACAGTTGATAAAAACTGAAAATGTCCTTTTCCCTTGAAAGCGAAGATTTTTAGACAATGGTGTTGATAATGACTTGTTTCATCAAATGACAATTTGCACTAGTCTTTTTCTTGATTTTCATTTTCTCAGTTGAAACTAGTTGTTTTTGGCTAGGAGCAAAGTGTGGTATCTGTCCTTGATTTCAATTTTAAATTGGAGCAATTTTGTCTCTAGATTATACCCCTTTGGAAAGTTGAATTTCTCACAGTAAAAACTTTGTCTAACTTTGCTCTTGGGGTGGTGATAAATAGAAACTATAAATTGTGAAAAATGCTTAAAGGTTTTTATTTCTAGCGTTGATCCTTCCCCAACATACTTAATTTCAATTTTTTGGCCATTGACCACTCAAATACCTGCAAATATCAGATATAAAGAATGCAAATTTGGTAATCAAAATCAATCTTATTTGTGGACTTCACAGAGTAAGAATTCTCAGCTTATATAAAACATATGTATAAAGAAAAGACAAAATTGCTGGAAATTTTATATTTGTAATCTCATTTGACTATTTTATCTTTTTCTTATTTTTCTCTTGTCTTGCTTAGCCTCCCTTTCTCTTTTGAAAATAATTTGGCCATGTAGAAGAGGTAGACTTTTGTTTTGTCTTTTTGTCTCCTTAAAAAAAAAAAAAAAAAGAATAAGGGGTCTTTGCTTTATAGTTTATGAGCCGAGTAAATGAAAGTTTTACATAATCATCTAACGATAAGTCTGCAAGGGGGATAATTCCTTTAAAATGCATTTAATAGTTGTCTACCTTTTTAAAAAAAAAAGTGCAGTAAAGCTTTTTTAATACTTGATAATGCTTAACAGGAACAATTCAGTTGATAAGGCATAAAATTAACTGACTACTAAAAAATTGCCAATATAGGAAGTAGTGCATCTTTATTATATTACAAATTTATGGTATATAGAATTAACAAATGGTTTAGTCAATATCTTTCAGAATTTTGAATCTAAGAGGGCTTTTTCATGTCAAACTTGTATAGAAACGTAATCGCTAGACACCCATTCACTCAGAATCTAATATATAAAAATCAGTCGCTGTCTTTTTCAAACTGTATCTCAAAGACACAAGGTTGCAGGTTGTGAGGCAGATAAAATAATTGTATTTTTGTGGACTCTTTTAGCTGATAAAAATAGTTACTGAGGGATCAAAGTTAAAAAAAAACAATAAAAACTTAGCAGATCCAACTCGACTTGGTGTTCTTGTATGTAGGCACAAAATGTTTTTTTATAGTTGATTTTTTAATAACTATTTCTTATCCATCTGACAATAGTAACTAAAGCTGGAGTACATGTTTTGGTTTTCATTCTATCTGATAGCACCCAAATCTTTTTTTTGGGGGGGGGGTCAGTCACTATATATTGGATACAATAAGAATTGCCTCTGTAATAATAAATATGAAGTCTGCATAAATTAAAATATCATTTAAGTATATTTTACGTTTGGGTAACATAGTTCCCTGCTAGTCAGTTATATAGTAATTTGGAAGTTTAAATTACTATGTATTCTCTATAAAGCAACTTACAAAACTAAAACTTTTTTTTTTTTTTTTCTCTCTCTTCCCAATTGCTTAGAGCGGTTTGAAATGAAGTTTGATATAATTGTAAAAAAAATGTATTTCCATTTTTCTCTTGGCATTAAATATGTTTGTATTCTTTCAGGAAAGACAGTGATGAGGCCGATTTAGTGCCAGCCAGACAGGCAAACGTGAAATGCCCACAGATTGTAATTGCATTTTATGAGGAGAGACTTACCTGGCACACACACAACGATAATGAAGATGAGGATAAGGAAGAGAGCAAGTCATGAATCCCCTTTTTGGCGTTCTCGAGTTTCAGCAATTTTTATGTCCACATTTTGTACAGTCAAATCATCTTGTGTGTAGTGTCGTCCTATATAACAGTGTCTGTCTGGGATGTGTGGCAGTTTTATTTTGTCAAGAGAAGCAGTCATAAAAGTGTTTTTAATCACGAGTCACAGAAGATTAAGAAAACAGTGTGTTTGCAACGATAGTTCATCATTCCTCAAGGACAAAAGAAACAAAAGTAAATTTTTTTTTTTTTTTTTCATTAACTTCACAGCAGAAAAAAAACTGCGTTTATAATATTGTCATGGCACTTTTTTTTTTCTCTTTTTTCTTTCCTCACATGCATTGTCCCTCCATCCCCTTCTTTACTTTACCATTGTGGGAATGAATGCTTCTCAGTTGTTATATTGGAAATATCCCTGCTGATATGAAAGTGAGCTAGGTTCTTGTCTGTGCCCAGAAATGGAACTAGGGATGTTGCTGCTGCCCCTTACTGGGATTTATTAGTTGGCGTTTTAAGTCAAACCAAAAAAAACCAAAAAAAAAAACTTCATATCCACATAACTTCTCACAACCACTTCTGTTGACTGAAAGCAGGCTATATATTTTATTCTAGACCCTTCCTTCTGTCTTGTATTCTAGTTCATGTTTTAGATATCATCTTTCTCATTTTCTTTTTCTTCCCTTCTTCCTCCTTTCATGAAAGTGTTTATCGATAAACTTCTCATACCTTTCCCCACTTCCCAGTGAAAAAATTTGTAATTTTCAACATCAATTTATCCTCTGAACTATTTGAAGGTAGCAAGTGAAATGAAAAAAAAAAACTGAAAAATCATGAAGCCACTTTTTATTTTATTTTTTTCCTAAAGAAATATTTTGTCTTTTTGATTTTAAAGAACACTTATGAACTTGTTACTTCTACTTAATTGTTTTAAATTTATTTTAGTGTAGAATTCTTTTTGCCACTCTTTCGAAAAGAGGCTGTTATCTTTCTAAACATTTTTGGTAATTGATGACCAACTCTTGGTAATTGTACAGTTACACTCAAAGATGGTTAAACCATCTTTTACTTTTTTTTTATATTGTAAAGATTAACTTTTTCTTTTCTTTTTTTGTATAGAAAGGCAACAGACCACTTTAAATCAATTAACATTTTTTTTTTTTTTCCTTGCATAACCCATCCATTTGCTTATCATTCATTTTGAACAACTGGTTCGATTCAATTATTTCATTTTTCATTTACTAATAAGAATCTCATAGAGGAATTGCTGTACATCTCCTGTATTGTTAATTTTGTGATAATTTGCATTAGGGTTTTGTTTGTAAAATTGCTAATTTTTATTTTTAATACTTGTAACTAGGAAGCCGGTAGATATCCCATGCCTTTGTCTTGTGAAATAAATGGTCTTAAAGTTTTTCTTTCTGCCTTTTTTTTTTTTTTTTTTTTTTTTTTAAATCTATCTCTTTATTTTAATATTAGCTCATTAAATAGAACTAATAAACTAAGACCTCAATATTGACCAAGAATGAGATAAAATAATTCCATTGTGCATTACATTGATTTTAGGAACAGGATTATATATATAGTTAAATTTACAGTTCTTTATAGATTTTTTTTTTTTCCTCAATATTAAAAATTTATTTCTAACTGTAAGTAGGTCTGAACACCCCCTTCCATTGCTATTGTCTGCGCAGATATCACTAAATGGGAGATTTAGTTTGCATGACTGAAAATTAGCAAACAGTACCATAAAGTGTATTAGTCACTTTTTTCACTTTATAGTATTCTTTGCTTTTCAGTTAGGCATAGTCGCTTGCTCAGACTTCTGGAAAAATACTGATCAGGGGTACAGTCAAGGGTTGAATCATCAGTTGCAATTTGGATTTGAAGCAGTCTTTCCTCTAAGAGTAAAGTTAAGGCATGCACCACTTTCTTTCCTGTTATCATTTACCAACTGTACTGTGAATCACCTTCAGGTTTTACATGCCTACTCTTTTTGCTCTGGGAAAGAGGAAAGCTGTCAATCTGCAGAGAGGTTTGTACTCGATACGAGAGCAAGGGAGGCCTAAGTGATAGGTCTGCCGAAAGACTTACTTTTCTCAGTCAATCTTTCACAGAGGATGATTCTTGGGTTCCTTACAGTTAAGAAACTTTTCCTGACCCCTCAATCGAATCCTGTCCAAGAGGAAAGAAAAGATTCAACATCAAATGCTGTTGAGGACTAGAGCCCTTGTACAACCTAGGAAGAGACTATTAGGGTTTAGTGGAGGGGTATCACTGAGGGAGTGGTTAGGATGGTTGGAGGAAACGATCTCAGTGTCATCAATCGGAATTAGCAACTCTGAGCTGGCATTTGGTTCAAGACATGCTAGCCTTTTAATACACTGCCTAGAGTAATCAGTAAGAACTGACTCTTCGTGGATAATAAGAGAAACGTCCGAGCACTCCTTTTTCGCTTGAGTAAACTTTGGCGACCCTGGGAATACAGCTTGCATCTGATGGCCTTGAATGTGCCATAGCTCTACCATGGCTTAGAGAGAAAGGTTCCCCCCTCCCCTCTTCTCTAGCCATTCTAGCTGTAGTGAGAATTGTGATGTAGGTTGTCTTGACAAGGTCTATGGGGGCAGATCTGTCCTCAATTTGGTCTTAATATCTTCATAGACAAAAAAAAAAAACTTTTGACAACCATTGTTTATAAGTGTTTTGATTTTATTCCCCCCCCCCCCCAAATAAAATCACTTGTTCAATCATCTGTGCAAATGATGCTAAAAAGCAGAAATTACCATGCTATAAATCAGTTTATCAGTGGATTATTCTGCGTTTTAAGTTTTTAGCAACATCAACAGTATTTTGTGAATATGTTCGGTCGTCATCATTTTATAAGTTTTTCTATATACATTTCTTCGCCACAGCTGTAAAGGATTTCTCCAAATAATTTTTAATCTCGAGTTGAAAATCTTGGAATATTTATTGAAATGAACCCATTTCTAGGGCAAATATTGCTTTAGAAATCTTTACTCTTTCAAAGAACGATCATACTCATTGAAATTAGTTCTTCATTGTTACTTTACATGAAGCGACCGAACAATTCTTGCTTCTTATAGATTTTTTTTTTTTTTTTTTTTTTTTAAATCTACTCCTCAATGTGCTGAATTAACTCCCTTGTTGCAAATGCAACAACTTGGTCAATTTAAATATGTTGTTTTAGCGTTTGTTATTGAGAATAAAATAACTTTTTTTCTTTTTTTTTTTTTTGTAAATATTTAAACATTAGATCATGACTTTAAATAACTTTTTATTGAAATATTTCCTTTTTTCTCTTCTCTCTCATCAAAGCTTCATTTATTTCAGCCCCACCCACCCACCCTCTTCCATTTTTTCTTTTCTTTTTTTTTTTAATAACATTTTATTAATTGCATTTCTTCTCCATTTTTAAGTTTTTTTTTTTTTTTTAATACAAGTCACTTTTTTGCAATCACTCCACCATGAAAAAAAGGTGCCTTATTTTGTATTTATTTTTTTCTGCCCAACTTAAACTTTAAACTTTTAGGATTTTTGCATTTCCATAACATAACTTGATTTTAAAATTTAATTACATGACTAACATTTTGGTTAGGAGCAAAGTGTATTTGTTTTGATATTAAACTTAATCTGTCAGTGACTGAGCAAAAGTTTTCTCTGCATTGAAAAGTGTCTAACTCGGCTTTTATGAGATGACAAGTAAATAAACAATTAGCATTATAGATTTTGTCATTTTGTTTCTATATTAAACCTCAAATTTTTTGTATTTGTAAGAAAAATATATAAGATTAAAGTATACATGAATTTAAAGCAAAATAGGTTCACAAAATAGCGTCTACCATATTAAGGACCAACTAAATTCACGCACTTCGAAATAAACATTAAAAGAGGATGCACTTTCTATGACATCGGTTTCTTAATACTGGTGACCCATAAAAACACTATGTGCAATTTTTTCCTAGAAAAAAAATTTATTAAATATTTTTGTAAACTAGATTTATAAAGAATTAAAAATTTTAATTCTTTATAAATCAACAAGGCCGATAAATGTAGGATTGACATGAAATTCTTAAAGATAAACTAAAATGACCAAAAAATGGGCTGAAATGACTTTAATGAACTTAAGGATGAATTGAATGACCTTAAGAATGACTTGAATGCTTAAAAAATAAGTGGAATCCTTCAAAAACAACTTGAATGATCTGGAGAATGACTTGAATGGCTTTGAGACTGACTAGTGTAAAGTGGGTGATCATTTTACATGAAATTAATACAGAAAAGTTATCCCCCACTTTATATCACAAAGTTACAAACATAATTACAGTATGTAGTAAGAACAGATACTACACTTTGATCAGATGAAAAGCTTAAAAAGCTAAGAACAGCATCTATTAACAACAGACCTTTGATCTTAACCAAAAAGGCCAAGCACAAAAGTGTTACGGACAGTACTGATAGTCGCTTGCACGCGACTAAAAATTGTGTGTTGTATAACAATGAGAAATGTATAGTTTCTGTTCTGACGGATAAATTCTAAAATGGTTTATTTTACAAAATGAAAAACCAAACTCTACATAAATTTTATTCATTTTATTTTATAAATCTCAAAAGTTAAAATATTTTGTATTCCATCTCTGCATAAGAAAGTTAATAACATTTTAAATTATTTTTGTAAATTCGCATTATTTACGAAAAAGAACCTTTTAAAATCTTAGTGTGTGCGTATTATTTTTATAATGTAAGTTTTTTTTTTTGTTTTTTTTTTTTGTGGTGGTGTGATTGTCACTAAGCATGCTAATTATAAAATAAGCATTATCAACACTTCATCTTAATGCTGCTTAAAATGGAAAGAAATGTTAGTTTTAGGCATTCTTAGTTTGTTTGTTTTTGTTTTGTTTTTTTTTCATCGCCCCCAGCTATTTGCTGGTAGACATTTTATGAACTAGTAGGCAATATAGGTCTTGTACTCATTGACTGCTCTTGATGTAACGATAATAAAAATTACCGCCACAGACAGAAAATGGTGTTCACTTTTAATTTCTAAAAAAAAATAACCTTATCTGCTCATTTGTTGATTTGCTGCTTAACATTGTCCTCAGTATCCCCCCCCCCCCTTTTTCTTTTATCATTAATTTTACTTAAAGTAAATAATGAAATCTTCCGATAAATCACATTGCATTAATGTTTCAGTTATTATGAATGTTATGTACAAATCATTATGAATTCAGCCCCTCTCCTTTGTTTTCATGGTTCAAATATTGGCATTTTTCAGATTTTTTTTTTTTTTAATCTGGGACTCAAAGGAAGGTCCACTTGCCAGTGGCATGCTAGCTAGCTAGCTAGCTCTGGTATGACTCAAATTAGTTAAGAATCCAGTGTCTGTATCCATTTTTTTTTTTTTTTTTTTTTTTTTTTAATCTTAAAAAAAAGTTTTCCTAACCCATTTTAATAATTTTTAATAAACTCTATTGTATACAATTCAGCCATTTTAAACACTCGTTAGAATTTTTTGAAACCGAAGATGGACTTTGTAAAAAGTCAAAAAATGATGTACCACCTTAAGTACTTGTTATTTATCTTAATGTCACCCTTTTAATCCAATTGAACTATTTTCACTTTTAAATATATCACAACTCTTCAAGACTTATATTTCAAATGAAATTTTGGCATGTGGAGAAAAAATTATAATTTAATGATAGGAATTTTATGTTCATTATTTAAAATAATGAGCACTATTTACTGATAAATTACATTTATAGAGCATCTGATAATTGTATATAAGTTGATAAAAATCTTTTAAAAATTCAAATTTTGAACTTGTACATTTTTTTAATTCTGTTTTAAATAAACTTTAAGTAATTTTAATTACATTTTACAATATTTGAATTTTTATGGATTTAAATGTTAAAATTATTTCTGATGCCAGAAAATTCATTTTGAAATTGTGTGTGCACATTAAATTACTTAGCTTTTACTGTTATTAACTGCAACTGTTTTATTTTTATCAATATGAGGCAATGTTTCTACACTACACATCAAACCAACATTCGATAGGTGTCATTCACAAACTATTTTTATATTAAAAAAAATATGCTCAAACTGGTTTTCAAATTCATTAGAAATTGTGATTTACGTATTAAAAAAAAAAAATCACTTATGGATGACCGAAATCTCAGTGTACAGTCAATGTATATAATAAATGCTAAACAAGAAGTGACAAAGTTTTTTTTTTTTTTTAATTTTTTTTTTTTTTTTTTTTTTTTTAATGACTTTTTACTCCACCCTCTATTCATAAGTTTAAAATCAAAATATCTCCTGGCATTACAGTGAAAAGGGTCATTTTATCAATTGAGATTCATAGGCCTCTTTTCTAGATTTCGAGAAAGCTGCAATATTATAATTTATAATGGCTTAAGTTATGTTTTCATTTTTGGGGTAAACTTTCTGCATTTATGTTCCCGTGTATATATTTACAGCCTACTCAGTGTTTACCTCCCTTGCATCGATTTCATTTTTCATACTGAATTTGCTCAGTCAGTATAGCAAAAGTGCATTTCAGAAAATTGTTTTCCTCTGATTTAGGAGTGCAAATGAATTGTTACATTTTAATTTAAACCAGAAATTTATATTTTCTAATTTACTGACTTTTGATATTTTCTTAGTTAAAAACTTCTGAATTAGTTCAATGGCAAAAGTAAAGTAGTTTAATTTATTTGTCCTAAACCAAAGGAAAGGTTTAATTTTTTTCATATCAAGGAATCCTAAATGGCGCATAGTTCTTTTTCAATTCTGAAATATTAAAAAACAAAGCAAATACTTTCTCTTGAATTATCCTATAGTAAATGTTAACTAAATCTTATCCAAAATGTTGGCACATTTTAGTCAAATTTATTCAACATTTTTGATAACTATCATTTCCCCCCCCCCCCTCTCCGCTGTGTATTTTTTAAAAAAACCTTGTCATTAATTCAGTGTTTTCCTAGTCCAATAAACTAAAATAGTTATTACTAGGTCTATGACAAAAGAATATTTTCATTGTTTTGACTCTTGAATATATATCCGACACAGTTGAGAACCATATCACTCTATCTAAGAACAAGATATTAAGATATATACTCTAGTCTAAATAATTAAAAGAATATTCTCTTGTCATATCCCTAGTTATTACACTTCCTTGCCATACTTTCCAATTGCTTTTATTATCGGTAACATAATTCATAGAATTTCTGTAATAAAAAAAAAATAATAAATGTTTAGAACCATAGTTTGTATTTTTCTGTTTTGTTGAAGGTTTTAAAGTAGTTAAATTTGTGTCCTGAATTGCTTTTAGTGTACTTTGTGTAATCACAAGTTGCCTTAATCTGAGGGTAGGTAGGTAGGGAGGTAAAAGCATTCTTGATTGGAAAAACAATTATCTCCATCGAGGAGCATTTCTTATGATTCTGAACAAATGCTATACTTTCACTATAACCCTGTAAAAACATACTTCACGTATGTATTAAAAAAGTAACTGAAATCTTATTATTTTGCCAAATCTTAAACCAATTATATTGACTCCTCCCCCTCTTTTTTTTTTTTTTTTTTTTTTTTTTACTTCAGTGTAGTGTAATTTATCAAAAAGAGGGAGCAATCCTCAGTACTTAACTTTTATGAGATATAGAGCTATTCAAGTTTTCCATTGAAGTTCTCCTTTACTCTTCAAATGTTGAGTTAGTGAAGAACAATTTTTTAATTTCAATGAGTTAACTGTTTTTATAGCATGTTTTTCTTACAGGAAAATTTATTTGGTCTGGTGAAGTATCCAGCTTAGTGCTTTAACTAGAATCGGCATCATTTAAAAAAAGTGCACCATTCCTCATTAGCTATTATGTAGGAATGCCAAGATTTTATTTAGGTAATACTAGTGCATCCTTTACCAGACGTAACTGTTCCCTGAAACATGACGTCAACAGCTGGGGTTTAGCTGCTGTCTGATGTAACATGGCGATCGATCAGCCAATCACAACGCCGTGCACTTAGTTTCAACTCGATGCACATGCATACAAGTGCTAATCCCGATCAGCAGATGAGAAATCGAATAAATATTGGAAGAGCAAAACAAGCAAATCAGTCAGGAAGAGAAGAGCAAAAAATAAATTTGACCGTCTGAGGCCAACAGCTACAAACACTGGACACCATAATTGACTTTTGTCAACAGTGGAAACTGGCAATATGTGAAGTGTCGACAGTGGCCAGCAATCGTTAAATCTTCGGGTACTGCAAGTCTTATCAGACTGTTGGAAAGCATATAACAGTGGGAAGAGAGGGACAACATTTAACAATGAACCACAGCCTTCACTTCGTAGATCTTGAAACAAAGACAACTATGTACCCTGTAGAAGGAGGTCAAACGAGTGCAGAAATGCTTTTGGACGCCTAACTTTTTAGAGTTTATATGGAGGCAAAATTTTGGTAATGATCATTTGTCTCTATCTCTATAGTAACTCTCATTGGTGAAGAACTTTCTTACATGTCTGCTACCTCTTTGCCACCGTCTAAAAGTCTGAGGAATATTTGATATTTTTAAACAAACTTTAAAAAAAATAAAAAGCAAAACAAAAGTTCTTTTGAACCTTTTTTGCAAATATTTGCTTTAAATTATTTTTTTGACAAAAAACGCCCCAAAACATTAATTGAAAAATCTTTTTTTATTATACAATTTGTTTCCTTACAAATACCTTTTTAATTACCTTTTTAGTTATTAAAAATTACGGCAGTCCCCCCCCCTTTTTTTTTTTTAAATTTAACATTATTTTCTTTTACATAGTGCTATTGCTATGATTTCATCGGTGACGCTCATCATAATCCAGCTGTTGACGTTATGCTTCGGGGAAAGCCGAACAGACACCGAGTGACGTCTTATTGAAAGGATACACTAGTACTATTTAGGCTTTGAATATTTGATCGAGGTTTACTTGTAGGGTAAAATATTCACATGCTAAGTTGTCCTGGCAAACCCTTGTATAGAAACTTTAGACAGTGACTAGTAGACTTTAAAAGTTCTCTCCAATAACAAAATTTTAAATGCATCATATCTACCCATTTAAATTTCGAGTATTCTAGCTTTCATAACGGCTTGTAAAGGAAGGTAACTTTAAGTGTAATCCTATGCTAAATTTTAATCCATTTGCTTTTAATACTACTTTCCTTCAATGTACATAATTATATGCATTTTTAATATTAACCCACTAATATTTTTAGGAGCTATACATATAGTTACATTTTATGGGAGAAAAATTATCAATAGAGAAAAAAATTCTCTTAAAAAAAAAATCCCTAAAGTAAAATATTTTTACACGTTTCATTCCAAATTGAACAACTATTGACGCTGTATAATGTTTTGTGCGATTTTTATTTTCCCTGTGAACATATTGCAATTTCTATGCTTGCCAACTATTTTTTTTATACTGAATCCACTTTTAAGCCAGTAGTTTTTAGCTTCTACTTACAGAAATGAAGTACAGGAATGGTCTCTAAACGACTTGTAACTCCTAAATTTATTTGAAGACCGAGCAAAAGGTTTGATTTTTTTTTTCTTTCTTTCTTTTTAGAAAGAAAAGCTAGAATTAAAGATGGGGAGGGAGTGTCGGCACTTTAACTGGAGTTATCTCCTGTGACGTTCCTAAACTTCAAACAAAAATTAAGAAAAAATCAAAGATGCCTGCCTTCAACGCGCTCTCATAAAAACATGTTTTTCGGTTGTAAAAAAAAAAAAAATACTCAATCAAATTAAGTGAAATTTTTTTTTTCCGAGATCTTCAGTTCAAAACAGATGAGTACAATATAACCTTTTTTCGATATTTTCATTTTTTTTAATGTCTTGATTAAACTGTACGAGTGTCATTTTTACATTCCATGCATTTTTTTAAATTAAGGAGCTCTACATGAAAAAAACGTGCACCAGCACAAAATCATTTATTTTAGTATACATTTCATTTTGTTTAACTTTTTTAATATCAAAAATATTTCAGTTTTCTTTATTTCCCCACGATTAAATTGTGAAATTATCAGATATAGAAACAATTTTCTTAGTCAAAAAAAATAAACTTAGATTTATTTTAAGAAACAAAACATTGATGTTTAATAATCTATGTGTTCTATCTAAAATATTTCATGTTTTTCATTGATATTCTTTTACTGTATAACAGTTTCAAATTAAAAATTTTCTTTACGAACGAGTGATTCGTTTCCCTTCCAAACTAAATTGAACAAAATATAAGCAGATACTAGTTTAAGCAAGAGATGTGGAATGGATTTTTCTTAAGTGTTCCTTAGAAAGAAATTTTGTCAATGAAGAAAACTATTGGAGGTAACTGAGATACGGTATAAAAAGTTAGTAACAAATACAGTACAGTATATAATCAAATAACATAACACTGTAAGGCAGGGTAAATGCCGTAACCAAAGGCCAGAAAAGCATTGTATTCCACATTGTAACTTGAAAAAACCTATCCTAGAGTAACTGCATCCCGTGGTTCTACTTTATCAATACACAAAATCCAAGTGTAGATTAAAAAAATCCTTGATGCAAAAAGACCTTAAAAATCATATTCTTTACATCCAGTAAAAATGTGTGGAAATATTAAAAATAAAATCCAAATAATTTATTTTTTAAGTTTTAATAAAAATATTTTTCAAATACGGAAAATAAAATCGAAATAGTGTTCTGAAATTACATCACATTATTATGGATAATTTTATAAGAGTTATGTCCCATTATCATTAAACTGTTTTTCATTGGGTAGTTTCATAAGGGGAGGCAACTCTTGTATCCTACAATACTAGAAATTCCAAATTTAAAAGTAAGACGAACACAATCTACATTAGGGAAAATAACATTTAATCGCGCTTGTTTGGCCAAATATGAGTGAGTCAGGAGATATAAATATGATTTGTGTCGAAGGGCATAGTGTTTTGTATCTAAATGAAAATGACTTTTCCTGTTAAGTTTTTGGATTTATATCATTGTTATCATTATCAAATTTTGTTATGGAAACTCAATTTTGTCTGGAGGAAACCGTTAGCCTTGAAAATCTGTAAAAAAATTGTTTTTGTACTTAAACCAAACATAGAACTAGATTTTTAACTTGTTAAAACTACCCCACTCCTTGCATACACCTATTACAAGCATATTTATTTATTCAACTTATAGTCTGCAATTTGACTCTATCAAAATTACTGATAGGCATGAATCATATCTGTACTTCGGAAAAATTCTTTTAGTTGGAGATTAGTACTTTTTTTTTTTTTTTTTTAGTATGGGACTAATTGTTTTGCTCTACAACTGCAGATACCCGGTATTAATCTTTGCCTTAAAACACTCCACAGGTGGTGGTGTATTATTAATGGGGCTGTGACAACAGCATATTCTTTTCATTGTTTTGACTATTGAGTATATTGTTAATATCTTATGTTTTTGTATAGACGGATGTGGTTCTCAGTTGATTGTGTCTAACTGTGTTGGATATATACCCGAGAGTCAAAAAAAAATGAAAAGAATATTCTGTTGTCACAGCCCTAATTGTTAAATGTCTTGCATTAAGAGTTCAATTTTAGGGAATGTTTATTGTCCTTGAAAATATTTTAATGTGTATATGAAATAAGGTTCTGCTCTTTTATTGCTGTATTTTTTTATTTTTTATTTTAAATAGGATTTTGAAAGTTAATTTAATTATTGAACCAGTTTGTTATAAAGATAATGTTTGAAGTAACAATGTTCTTCATTTAAAAAAATAAATGTAAATAGAACTTATTATATCTAGGGAGTATATACAATCTACAATTTGCAAACGGAGGTCGCGTCTACATTTATTTTGATCGACTTATCGGGAGGTGGTTTTCTTTAACATCTTGTGGAGTGTAAAGTTTAACTGGCTTGCAGCCAAAGTTAAGTGCGTGATTTCCTTCCCCTATGGTAATGTTTGACCTCGTTAAATTTATGCACCTGTGTGAACTCATTCACTTATCTTTTTAATCGCTAAATTTCAACGCTTTAAACTTCCTATCGCCTCTTGGTGCAGCGGTAATATCTCAGGATTTTTTTCACCTTCGCTTGTCTACCTACGTACCCCCCCCCCCACACACACACACAATCACTCAGGCAACGCTGGGCACCTATGCTAGTCTATAATATAAATCTCACCTGTTTGTTTAAATGTATGTATGTCAGCCTAAAACTTTTGACAGAAGTGACAGATTTTCACAAGATTGGTATCGTTTAGAAGCTCAACCCTTCAGACGACAAATATCTAAAAATTGGCTAAAAACATTAATTCCTTCACCCTGATTCAAGTAAAAGTAAAAAATCTATTCAAAGTTGAACATTAGACAATGTCAAGATATTGAAAAGCAATGTACTTAACGGTTTTTTTGTTTTGTTTAAGAAAAATGGCATCAATGATGCCAAAGGAAATTTTAGTTTCTGAAAATATTCATTTAAATGTACTATTGATTGTAATAAATGTATGGTATAGCTTAAGTATAGTAATATATATATAATTGGGTGGTTTTATAGTAGTTGGAGAAAATGTAATTAATATGGATCCTCTGTTAAATACTATGTATGTGTGTGTGTGTGTGTATATATATATATATATATATATAAAATGCTGTTTGATGAAATCTAAAGATTATGGTACTTAAGTTTATAAATTTCTTGACACATTCATGCATCTGAGAAGTGATGCTGTAGAAAGAAATAATCTTACCTGTTAATTTTCTGGTGATGACTTAAGAGAACTTGGATGACTTAATAGATAGTGAAAGTATTTCCTTGTTTTGTGGGAATACGTATTTGAGAGGCACTTTGTTTGGAATGAATTTAATGATTTTTAAATTATGAAATGTAAGCACTGTTTCATGGAACATGTTAGGAAACCCAAATAGTGAGAGTGAACGATGTTTTGGAAGTGTTTAGTTAATTTCCTATTGAAACTAATGGCAATGAGATAACTTTTTTTTCCTATCAAATACTTGATTATTGCCAATGTAAAGATTGATCAAGGAAACAAGATGACATTCTAAATAGAAAATTCTGTTTTGCAATCGGATATTTTGATATCTTCAAGGCAGAGAGTACTCCAGAAAACAATACTAATTATGTGCATTGTAAAAAGATTTATTTATTTTTTTTTTAAGAAAATTACATTTTTCAATTAGATATTCAAAGTTTGCCAATCTATATATGGTTTCAGGAATCCGGAAGAATTTGTATATTTTCAAGTAAAATAAGGTTTTTCTATCATTTTTATATTGTATATATATGTACCAAAAAATATATATATATATATTTTTTTTTCTTTTCTTTTCTTTGGTCGTCATTTTCAATAGAAAGTTTTCATTTATCTTTATATATAATAAAACAGATTATTACCTCCCGAAAAACAAAATTTTATATCATTGCATATATCACATATACATTCAATGTCGTGTTTTAGGTTTGTGCATTCGCTTTCATCTTTTCTCGCATGATATTACATTAATTCCTAGGAGAGTCTCATTCTAAATTAAATTATATTTAATGGTGCTAGCACTATTTTCACTCGTTGTTTTCTTCTCAATATATGACCGAGAACTTCTCTATATTAGGTAACACAGTAACAGCATGCAATGTCATCGTCCAGCAAAAGAAATGAGTTTTGTGTGAGTCTAACATGGCCGACTCCTTTCGGAAAACCAAGCATTCATTTCATGTATACTTTGTTTATATTTTTCATTTATACTCATCCAATATTTCTACATTAGAACGGGTAGAAATTCTGAAATACGGTTTGGATTTTTTTTTTTTTTTTTTCGCACATGGCAAAATTAAACATCCTCTGTACTTTCCTATGTCCCTTAGGCAAACAAATACTTATTGCATTCTGTATTGTACGTTCTATGAATTTTGTTCCTTTTTTCCCCTACTTTCACAGAATTCCAAATAATCTGGTAACCAATCGATTTGTGGTAATAAGCAATTAAAAAAATTTTTTTTATTGGATATGGTAACATTGGCGATGTAGAGGTGGCTCTAGTAAACAATGAGATTCAGAGCAATCAACGTTTTTCAATAAGCGATTTAATATTGCTAATATAGAGATGATCTAAAAAGAATTGTGCTTCTTTACTATTAACCACAAGTAAACATTAACTTATGCATCATGCTAAAATGAAAGAATGATTATCTTCTATGCTTTACAGAAACTTCCGGTATTTCCACTGTTATAAATAGCGTATCGAGAAAATACTATGAGACAAATTTTTATTTTTTAATAAAAGAAGTTCTATGTAATTTATGCTCCATCATTTTTTAAATTTTTATTTTACATAATCAACATCAGTATATCAAAGTGCTTTTATTTGAAATGTGATATTCAATTCTGATTAATAGTAGTGACGCACCAAAATGTTTTATTATTAAATTTGTGGTCATTGGAATTTAAAATAGTAAATAACGTCCCCCCCCCCTTGAATAATTGTCATATTGACATAGAGATGGATAAAAAAAAAAAAAAAAAAAAATTATGATCACCGTAGAAAAAATAAGTCACTAGAGTAATGTTATATTGGCAATTCAGAGATTCGTGATGATCAGTATTTTTAAAATAACATACAATCGGTTATAACTAGGGCTATGACAACAGCATAATCTTTCAATTATTTTGACTCGAGTTTGTATCCGTTGATATATTATATACTTTTATATAGTGATGTGGTTCTCGGTTGATTAACTGGGTCGGATATATACTCGACAGTCAAAACAGTGTAAAGAATATACTGTTGTCATAGTTATAATAATATTGCCGATGTATGTTAGGCTCGATGATACAAATGATCTTTAAGGTTCATAGAAATGGCAATGTTCATTAAAAAATGTTTTAATTCAGTTATTTTCATTTTGCTAACGTTGCTTCAAGACACAAAGTACCTATTAGCTTCATAGAAATAGCCATTTGCAATAGAAACCGTTATTCTATCAAGTATTATAATCAGAATATAAACATGACTCCAGGACACAAATGTTCTATTAGATTAGATATTTCCAATGAAAAAAAAGTTTTCAATCAAGTATTTAAAATTGCTGATGTATGGATGAATCCAAGAAACAAAAAAATCTATTAGATAAATAAAATGACGTTTTTCAATCAGTTTATTTTTAATAATGTTAATATGACTCCAGGGAACAACTGTTCTACTAAATTCAGAGAAATTGGAATTTCCAATAGAAAACGTTTCTCAGCCAATTTAATTTTGGTAATGTTGACATAGGCTTCATGCCGTAATGAGCTATTAGATTCATAGAAATCAGAATTACCAAGGGAAAGTAACAATTTTCAATCAATGTTTTTAAATTTTACCAGAGTAGACATGGCTCCGGGACACAATTGATCTATTAATTTAGTAAAACTACAAATATCGGTTTTTCAATTAGTTTGTATAATTTTGCCAATGTAAACATTGCTGCAGGACACAACTTATATGTGAATTCGTAGAAATAGGAATTTATAATGGAAAATGTTTTTTAATCGGTTATTTGAATTATGCCAATATGGCCCCAGAGCACAACTTATCTTGGTAGAAATTGGAATCTCAATAGGAAATAACATTTCTTTAAGCAAGTATCTTAATATCACCAATGTAGACATGGCTCCAGGACAGAACTGATCTATTAAATTCGTCTAAATAGGAGTTTCCAA
Source organism: Euprymna scolopes (assembly GCF_053919585.1). NCBI lineage: Eukaryota > Metazoa > Mollusca > Cephalopoda > Sepiida > Sepiolidae > Euprymna > Euprymna scolopes. The sequence goes on along the minus strand of NC_136514.1, from coordinate 27,530,008 downwards.
TAGAAAATAAAGTTTTTAAATCTGGTATTTAAATTTTGTTGATATAAACATGCCCCCAGGAATTGAATGATCTGTTTAATTCATTGAAATGGAAATTCTGAATAAAAAAAAATTAAAAAAATGAAATTTTTTGCTATTAGTTATTTTAATTTAGCTAATATAGACATGGCTCCAACATGAAAATCATCTAATAAATTTGTAGAAATGGGAATTCTTAATAAAAAGTAACGTTTTTTAAAATTTTTTTCTCAATAGTTTTTATTTTTCCAATGTAGACACAGCTTCAGGATACAACTAATCAATAGAATTCTTAGAAATTGGAATTTCTGATAGAAAATAACGATTTCCAATGAGTTATTTTAATTTTGCCAATGTAGACATGGCTTCAAAATGTAAATCTAATATTAGATTATTAGAAATAAAAATCAGTTTGATAATTTGGATGATGGCTCTATGATGCAAATGATCTATTTGATTTGTAGAAATGAAAATTTCCAATAGAAAATAAAATCAATTATTTGAATTATACAGTGTAAGTCCAGAGACACACTTATTTATTGAATTCAGAGAAATTGGAATTACAAAAGAAAATAACTTTTTTGAATCAGTTATTTTAATATTGTCAATGTAGAGATAGCTCCAGGACACAACTGATTTATTAGATTAGTAGAAATTGGAATTTTCAAAATAAAGTAACCTTTTTCAACCAGTTATTTTCATTTTACTAATGGCTCCAAGATGTAAATGATTTATTATATATATATATTTATATTTTAGAGAGAAAATAACGTTTTTCAGTCATTGTTTTTAACTTTGTCAATGTAGACAATGCTCAAGGATGTACATAATTTATTTAATTCATACCATTTGGAATTTCAAATAGAAAATAACGTTTTCCAATCAGTTATTTTGATTTTTCTAATGCAGACATAGGTCAAGACAACAACTGATTTATTAAATTCAGAAACATGAGAATTTTAATAGAAAATAACGTTTTTCAATCTTTTACAAATTTTTTTACCAAAGGTAGGCATGGTTCTGGGCCCCAAGTGATCTATTGAATTCGTAATAATGAAAATTTCCTAAAGAATTTTTTCAATCAGTTTGTGTAGACAGGTCTGTCATACATAACATATATTAAATTCATAGAGAGGGAAATTTACAATAGAAAACATTTTTTATTAGTTATTTTCATTTTGCGAAATTAGACATGGTTCAAAGAAAAATCGATAAAATTTGTAGAAATGAGAATTTCCTGTAGAAAATAACATTTTTTCTTCAGTTATATTAGTTTTGCCAATGTAGACATGGCTCCAGGATGTAAATGATCTATTTGATTCATAGAAATGGGAATTTCCAAAACAAAATAACGTATGATTTGAATTATGCAAATATAGATATAGCTTTAGAGCACAACTAATATATATACTAAAATATTAGAAATTGTAATTTCAATACAAAATAAATTTTAATAAGGTATTTTAATTTTGCCAATGTAGACAGGGCTCCAGGACTCAAATCTATTAAATTCATAGAAATGGGAATTTTTTAACAGAAAGTAAAATATTTCAATCGATTATTTTTATTTTACCAATGTAGATATCGCACCAGGATGTAAATGATCAATTAGATTTGTGAAATGATTGTAGAATAATTGAAGACGAACGTCCATTTAATCAACTTTATTATCTTTAATATGAGCTGAGTGAAGAAGAAATGTTATAGTCATTGAATGAGCCCATGTGTATGGATGGGGATGAAAAGTTAAGTAGTCCTATAGGAAAATAAAGCAGTTCACATATGTGTGTTAAAGTTATGGTCCGGTGATAGCCATAATTGATTGTGGATCCTGTTGTACCCCAAGAGCGGAGTGTGTTGTCAGCAGCACCAAATGCTGAAATGCTCCAGGACTTAAACCGTGACCATCATCATAGATGGCCTGTCAGCTGAAAAATGACATCATCACCATAGGTCCTAGCAAGCAAAATAAGTGGAACACAGACTGTCGATAATGAGCAGACATTTTTTTACAGAAAGCATTAGAAAACTTCCAAATTGGATGAAAAAGATAAGCATGATACTTTGTACTGAAACTCATCCAATATTAATAATAAAAATAAAAAACGAATTGAAAGGGAGAAAAGTTTTTAAAAAGAAAAGGAATATGATTTTATTTTTATTTATTTCTATTGAATAAACTTCAGTTACATACATGTAATTGAAGTTTATTCAATAGAAATAAATAAAAATGAACAATAAATATTTTTTAAATCAAAAAAACTATTTTAAAAATCAAAACTGAAAAACGAACAATAAATTAGTTTAACTGAATAACAAACACCAAGTTAAAAATTAAATTCAAACAAATGTTAGTATAAACAAAGTTACTAAGGCAGAAATATTTCAAACATTGAATATTAAAACTTGAAAAAAATCTGTTGTAGAACTTAAAAGTTTGAATTTTTCTTTTTCTGATATTTTTTTTTTTTTTTTTTACTAATATTGTCATTCCCTTTGCAACAAAAATTGTTTATAAGGGAATTTGATGGACTCCATATCAGCATTTTTTTCAATTTGCTGAATAGTGTGACCCTCATCACAAGAGTCAACACGAAATAATCGATTTTGATCAGCCAAAATATTTAAAGTTATGTACATGGCTAATTTTCTCTGATGAATCGAATGTAAAAAAGAATCACATTTTGCAAGTTTGTTTATAACTATATGATTATATAAGACAAAATTATTAGTTATATCATTTGGTATAGCAGAGAACCTCTGTTAATACCCTGAAAGTAGCTGTTTAATTTAGCTATTTCTTCAACAGCCTCTCTCCCGAATATTAAATTTTTGCAGCTATTGCATTTCAGTTTTTTGAAAACTGCATGCCAGTAATAACCTGCTAAGTATAATATAACAGGAAGTACTTCGTTGCATTGATTAACATCATCTTCTGTTACATCTATGTTAAATTTATAAACATGTAACTCTTGCTCCCTTGTCATTTCATCCCAGTTAGTTTCTTTTAAATTTTTCAATTCAATAATTTGATTATTAATTGGTAAGCTCAGTTTTAAAACTGACAACATTCTGAGGGTTTTTTTTTTTTTCACATTCATACACCTGACGTATCGATATATTATACTGATTTCCACTAAGTTGTCGATACCGGCCAAACCTTAACTCAAGGTTATCTGTCTGAAACTTTCCTGGTAATATATACACCATGTTCAGTACATTTATACAATATTTAGTCAATTCTAAAATTGTGTTAGTAGTATGGTGCAAAGCAGTATATGTTTCCTTTGTTAACTTACCAGTTCTTCCAGGAATGCTATTCCAAGTTTCTAACCAGTCACAGAATACATTTAGGAAACTATAATTATGACTATTTAATGTAAGTGGATTAGCATATTTATTACGAAGTCGACAACCTTTTATATGATGTTTTCACATTCAGTATTGTCCACCAAATATAAAATATTTGAATGTATTCTGCGATTTCTGCATAATTTGGCAAGCATTCCTGTTTTCCTAAGGTTAGCAAACCTTGAATAGTATATTCGTTGAAAATTTGCAAAACCAAATTAACATTTTGCCTTTCAAAAGTAGTCGGAGGAAGAGCTTTTGAAGTCAACTTATAGCAATATTTCACAAGTGATTGAAATTCTAGGGCATAAAGTTTATGTAAACTAGAAAATGGAGCACTTTGGATGTTATCTAATTCATGATTTCTATTATAACAAAACTTTGGGAACATCATGCATTTACGTTCATCTTTTTGGCCAAGCCAATTGTTTCTAATGCATTTTAATATATACACTGAGTCTAATAAGAAGAAAAGAGGGCTAGATGTTCTAACTGGATGGGGATATACAATTGAAAGCTTTGATAGGCTACAAAAGAAAGACATAGCTTTTTTATTTATTGCATTATTATCTGTTATAACAGATAATACCTTAAACCTTATATCTTCTAAGCCAATTATTACACGTTTAATTATGTCAAATAAGTTCTCAGCTAGAAGACATTTAGTTGGTATAACATGCACAACATCCTTATATTGTGAGAATACACTGCTCAGCATAAAAGCAAATGCACTTGTGGCAGATTCATTGCTGTTGTTAGCTAAGCCAACAATATTACCACTTTTATAATCAAGATAAGGTTTGAGATGTATTCCATCAACAAGTAAAGATACTGTGATGTCATTCTGCATTAGTAACTTGGACTTACTTTTAATATACATGAGAAAATTGTTAGCGTGTTGTTCAATGACAGGATTCATAGAAGTTGATAAGGTTAATCTTCGAATGGTTGAATAGCATGGTAAAATTATATTTTTAGTGTCTCTTAACAGTCTGTACCCTCTAGGGGAGCAGTTATATAGTAAGGAAGAAAATACCATCATTTCACTCGAATAATTAACCTTATTCATTGTCATTATGTTAATTTGTTCATATATGAACTTAATGGCATTAAAATATTTAAATGATTCATCTTGCACTAATAGCAAAAATGATAAGATTAATTTTAATAAAGAACTTATATTAGAAGTTTTCATTTCCTGTTCTTCAATGTCCATTTTTTTCATGTTTTCCATCAAAATCTGCAGAGTATTTTCCTCTGTTACATGTTTAGGAATTCTATACTCCCCTATAGCACTCATTTCCACATCACTACAGAACACTCTAACAGCCAAGTCCGGTTCAATCACCATAGACATTTTTTTGGGGCATGGGCATCTCTTTATATGGCATATAATGATGGTATTGTCTTGCCTAATAGAAGTCCAATAATTTTTATCTATAAACGTTAATTTTTTTCTAAATCCTCAATATTATGGAAAGTTTTACGTTTCCGTAACTCTAACTCGTCAGCAACACTTTCACATAATGCACGCTTAAGAGCAGAATTTTCTAAACGCATTTTCTTTGTGTTAGGAGACTCTCTAAAAGTGGTTGATGACGATAAATAGGAGGGACAGTTTGGTAATATTCGAGGAATAGCACCATCCTTAAGATAGGGATTTTTTAATTTAACACTAATTGTCTTTCCAGTCTTTTCATCAAATGCTGATGCCTCTCGCTGTATGTCTTCAGGTCGAAAATGAAGTTCACATACCTAAAGAAATAATTTAAAAGAAAATCGTACCATGTTTGACTTAATACAAAAAAAGAAAAGAAAATTACATGACAAAAAAACGATAAAATAAAAAAAATAAGGTAAATGTGCAGAATTAGTCCACCCTTGTAAAATCCTTTTAAATTAACACTTTTATAGGTTTTCGGGGCAGGAGGGGGTTGCAGAAAACGAAAATAACGTTTAGAATTATGGCGAACTAGTAGTTTCCAAGATATAAAGAGATGCTAGTTAAAAAAAGGGGGGGGGATAATTTAACCTAAAACGACCACCCACTTTATGACCAATTTTTTTTTTTACATGGGCAACGAGCAATTTTTAAAAAAATTACATTTTCGCCTCAAACAAGGTGAAGTGCCTCTTTGATGTAGGAATGAACACAACTAAACGTAAGATGAGCACCTACAGTTGACCCCCTCTCCCTCACAAAAATTCTGTTTACACTTTTTGAAAGGGGGTGCTCATTTTAAGTTAAACTGTGTTCATTGTACGTTGACTCACAACCCCCAACATAAAGGTGGCCATACTCATTTTTCTTCGCTTTTATTTGTTAAAAAGAAAGCGCCCTAAAAAAACGATGGTCATAAAGTGGGTGCTCATTTTACGTTAAATTTTTATAGAAAAGTGATCCCCATTTTTTAAAACTAACATTTCTTCATATCTTGGAAACTACTCGTTTGCTGTAATTTTAAGTTATTTTCGTTTACAGCACCACTAGCAGTATCAGAATTTTGGGGGAATTTTTTAGAACCTTAACACAAAACTGCGAATAACATATACAAAACTCATAATTTCTCCGTTTAAAGTGGGTTGTTTATTTCTTTATGGAATATACTTCCAAAATAAACTATTAAAATTGTTTAAAAAATAATAGAAATATTTTTTATTGCCGGCATTTTGTAAACACTTTTTTTTAAAATAAAAAATAATATTTCTATTATTTTTTTAAACAATTTTAATAGTTTATTTTGGAAGTATATTCTCCAAAATTTTGACACCTACAGGGCCACGACATTTACCACAAATAATTATTAAGCTTTTGCGATAACAAAAACGGTAATAAACTTTTAAAAAAAAGTTTAATCTATTTCACGCTGATATAAATATTGCACAGTAAAATAGTTGAACTAAAAAGATAAATGATTTTTCTCATTTAGAATTATTTAAACAAGGAATTCCGTTTTTACGATATCGCTTTTATTAAATTGTTAGGTGAAAGTACATAATATTTTCACCATACTCCCCATTTTAAATAATAATTTATTATTTCAGCACATAACTTAAATTACATGTAAAATTCAATTTTTATATACATATTTTCATTTTTATTTTAAAATACGTTCTAAAAAAATAAATAAATAAAAATAAAAAAGGCGCGTTTTTTGTTTTTTTAAAAATATCTTAAACATTTTAACACTTACTCTGCTATATTTAGATGGAGTAAAATCCTTTCTTTTTATTGCATTACTCCACTGGTAAATTATTTCCTTTTCTTTGGGGGGGGGGATGAAAACACGGTAACTTTTGGTCCATTTTCGTAGTTACCTCGGCATTTTGGAACTATACATCTCGACGGCATGTTTAAATTTATTTAACCCCCCAAAAACGTTAAACCAACTTGCGGTTTAGTCATGAGATACGTGACCAAATTTCAACAGACCGATGTTCATGACGTCACCAGACTAAATTATAGTCGTCGCTAGGCCATCATATTACGGTAGCCACGCTTAAACGCATAAATTGCAGTTTCCAATAATAACGTATTCAGTTATTGTAATTTGGCAGAATGATGACATGGCTCCATAAAGAAAACTATCTATTAGATTCGTAGAAATTGCAATTTCCAATAGATAATGACATATTCTGATCAGTTATTTTAATTTTGCAAATGCTGGTATGGATCCAGAATGTAACCCATCTATTAGATTGCAATTTCCAATTTATAATAATGTATTCTGATCAGCGATTTTAATTTTGCAGATGCTAACATAGATCGCGAAAAAACAAACAAAAAAACAAAACAACAATCTATCATTTTTGTAGAAATAGAAATTTAGAATCTTGCTCATGTCGACTTGGCTTCAGAATGTAAACGATTAATTAGGTTCGTAAAATTTTAAATGTCTAAAAGATAATGACACATCCTATCATTCATTTTAATTTTGCTAATGCCGCCATGGTTCCAAAGTGTAAAAATTTATTAGATTAGTAGAAATCGCAATTTTATATAGAGAATACCACATTCCTATCATTTATTTCAATTCTGCAAATGATGACATAGATATAGGACGTAAACGATCTATTAGATTCGTAGAAATCGCAATATTCAATATATAATAACGTATTCCTACCACTTAATGTTTATTTTGCAAATGCTGACATGGTTCCAAGATAAAACCGTCTACTATATTCGCAGAAATTGCAATTTCCAATGTATAATAACTTATTTTAATCAGTTGACATGGCTTCAGAATGTAAACGATCCATAAGATTCGTACAAGTTTCAATTTTCAAAATATAACTACGTATTTCCATCAGTTATTTAAATTCTGTAAATGCGTACATGGCCCCATAATGTAAACGACCTATTAGATTCGTAGAATTTGCAATTTCCAATAGAATATAAAGTATTCTGATCAGTTATTTTTAATTTATCAGTTATTTTTATTTTTCAAATGCTGACTAGGCTCCAGAATGTAAACGATCTATAAGATTCGTCGAAATTGCAATTTCCACAATATAACAATCTGTTTCGATCAGTTATTTTAATTTTCCAAGTGCTGACATGGATTCATGACAAAAATAGTGTAATAGATTCGGAAAAATTGCAATTTCCACAGGTAATAACGTCATCTTACAAGTTATTTTAATTTTGCATATGCTGACATGGTTCAAGGAAGTAAACGATCTATTAAGTTCGTCGAATTGACGCTGTCTAGTTTATAACATCATATTTCAATCAGATTTTTAAATTTAGCAAATACTGACATGGCTCTATAATTATACAATCTATTAGATTCGTAGAAATTGTAATTTCCAATACGTAATAACGTATTCTGACCTTTTTTTTTTGTAAATCCTGACATCTAAACGATGTATTAGATATTGAAATTGCAATGTATAATAATATTCCGATCAGTTATTTTTATTTCGAAATTGCTGACATGCATGCAGAGCGGAAACTATCTACTATATTCGTAGAAATTGGAATTTCAAAAATATAACAACGTATTTCGATCAGTTATTTTTGCAAATGCTGACATGGCGCCATGTGAAAACGGTCTATTAGATTCAGAGAATTTGTAATTTCCATTAGATAAAACGTATTTCGACCAGTTATTTTTATTTTCCGTATGCTGTCATGACTCTAGGATGTAAACGATATATTAGATTCGTAGAAATTGCAATTTCCAATAGATAATAACGCATTTCGAACAGTAAATTGAATGATGCAAATACTGACATTGCTACAGCATTTAAACGAGCTATAAGATTCAAAGAATTTGCAATTTTCTACGAGAAAAAAACAAAAAACAAACTTATTCAAAACAGTTAGTAAAATTTTGTAAATGCTTACATAGCTCTCTATTAGATTCATAGGATTTGCAATTTCTAATAGATAACGTATCTTGTTCAGTTATTTTAAATTTGCAAGTACTGAAATTGCTCTAGAACTGAAATCATCTATGAGATTCGTAGAAATTGCAATGTCAATAAGAAAATAATATATTCCAATCAGTTATTTTTATTTTGCAAATGTTAACATGGCTCAAGGGAGGAGGGGGACCAAACTATCTATTAGTTTCGTAGAAATTTTGATTTACAACATATAATAACATAAAGAATGAGAGTTCAATAGAAACGCTGTTTTAATTTGAATAAAATAAAATACGCATCAAGTGCGCTTGAAACTAAATCACAATATAATATTAGGAAAATAAACAAATATTTTACTTGTTTTAAATTTATCACAAATATATTTTGGAGGTAGACTCTATCTTCAGTGTGTTGTTTTGTTTCTTTTTTTTTCTTTTCTTCTTTCTTGCCATGTTGTAAATTTGGAGAAGGAAGTGTGTTTGTATAGAGCCGCGCGTTGTATCTGGCGGTTGTATTTTGAAATGTTTGAACTGTGCGTTATTCTCGCGTTACCTACGCCAGTTCAAACATTTCAAAATACAACCGCCAGATCCGTATTTTATTTTATATAATAACGTACTTTGATCAGTTATTTTTATTTTGCAAATGCTGACATCGCTCTAGAATGTAAATGATCAATAAGATTTTTTAAAATAGCAATTTCCAAAATACAACAACGTATTCCGGTCTGTATATTTTAGTTTGCATAGAAATTGTCATTTACAATTTTGCTATTGTCGACATGGCTCCAGGATGCAGAAATTTCCAACAGATAATGACACATTCCGATCCTTTATTTTGATTTAGCATATTTCCAAAACGTAAAAGATCTATTATAGATTCGTAGAAATCGCAATTTTATATAGATAATGACGTATTCCTAGGAGTTATTTTTATTTTGACATGGCTCCAGGCGGAAACGATCTTATTATATTCGTAGAAATATACAGTCACGTATTTTGATTAGTTATTTTAATTTCGGCAAATGATTACATGGCTCCAGAAACTAAACGGTCATTAATATTCGTAGAAATGCCAATTTGCTATTCCCAATAGTAATGTATCCAATTAGTGATTTTTATTTTACGAATGCTGACATGGCTCTTTGAGAAAAACGATCTATTAGATTCGTAGAAATCAGAATTCGAAAAATAGATAACATATTTCAACCAGTTATTTATTTAGTTTTGCTAATGCTGACATGGCTCCAGGATGTAGACAACATATTAGATTCGTAGAAACTGCAATTTCAAAAATATAACAACGTATTTCGATCAGTTCTTTGAATTTAGCAAATGCTGACAGTGCTTCAGAACGTAAACAAACTATTAGATTTGTAGAATTGGCAATTTCCAATAGATAATAACATATTCCGATCAGTTATTAAAATGTTGCACATGCCGACAGGGCTCTAGAACAGAAACGATCGCTATTACCAATAGATAATGACATATTCTAATTATTATTTTTATAATTTTGCAAATGCTGACATAGCTTCTAATAGATAATAACGTATTCCAATCAGTTATTTTAATTTTGCAAATGTGACGTGACTGTCTCCGGGAACGGTAGGACTCCCCATTGGGGGGAGGGGAGGTTGAAACTCCCGAAACACTGGAGAATGCCGGGCAGATATGCTTGTTTTATTTAAGTATTATTGTATGCCCGGGCAACAGCAGCAGACCCTGCTGAAAGGAAGAGTTAAGTTATAAATTTTTATTATTTTTATGAAACCAACATATAAATTTTATTGTTTGGTGAAAAACTGGCAACTTATGTCACTTTGAGAATAGGTAACAGAAATCGAGGTTATGAGCTTAACCTTTTGGGGCCTGAGAAAGCGACAGACCACATGTAGGGAATCGAGGATATCCCTGAGGTGACGTACTTACTGGTGATTGGTCTACCCTGTCACCTCCGTACATAAGCGAGTGCCCGCACCAAAATCGGCAGTTGGAGCTGTGATTTGAACGAAATCAAATACAATTGAAGAATCATCGCCACCTCTCTCTTCCCGACCGTTACCACCGCAAAATCTAGTTGAGACTCAGTCGAGTTTTGTCAAATCGACATCTGAATATGTATATGTTATATTTTGTACATCTATCTTGAATTAACCAGTAGAATAGATATATCCGAGTCTGTCTTTCTTTTATGTGCATGAAATTGATTAATTTCCAGTGTGACAGATTGACGAGGTAGCGGCCTATCAACCCGAAGGTGAAGTGATTCCGACCAGATCCACTGAGTCCCCTGCGAAGGACGAGCACAGATCACATTGGGGTCCATGACCGGGGATTGACTCGTATGTGACGAAGGAAATCCCTTTTAGGGATCGCTGAGGGTTCACACAAATGCGGAATGCTTAAACAATCTACAAGATTCGAATAAATTGCAATTACCAATATATAATAATGTATTCCGATCAGTTTTTTGTAATTCTGCAAATATTGACAAAACGTACACGATCCATTATATTTGTAGAATTTGAAACTGTCTAATCGATAATAACCTAATCCGATCAGTTATTTTAATTTTGCAAATGCTAACATGGCCACAGGATGTGAACGATATATTAGATTTGAAGAAATTGCAATTTTCAATATTCCAACCAGTTGTTTCAATTTTGTAAATCGCTCAAGGAAAAAAAAAAAACAGATTTATTAGTTTTGTAGAAATTGCAATTTCCAATATATAATAACATATTTTGATCAGTTATTTAAATTTTGCAAATGCTGACATAGCTTCAGGACAAAAACCATCTATTAGATTTGGAGTAATTGCAATTTCCAAGTGTTGACATGGCTCCAGAATATAAACGATTTATTGGATTCGTATAAATTGCAATTTCCAATAGATGATGTATTCCGATCTGTTATTTTGGTTTTGTAAATGCGGACATGTCACAACGATGTAAACGATCAATTATATACGTAGAAATTGCAATAATGTATTCCGATTAGTTATCATAATTTTGCAAATGGTGATTTGGCTCCAGTACGTAACGGATTTATTATATTAAAAAAATTATAATACGTTCCGATCGATTATTTAAGGTTTCCGAATTCTAACTTGGCTACAAAACGTAAACAATCTATTAGTATTTGTAACAAGCAATAGATTGTTTACATTTTGCAGTCATAGCATTTGCAAAATTAAAATGACTAATTGGAATATGTCATTACTTATTGGAAATTACAATTTTTATTTAATTCTAATAGACTACTTATATCTTGGAGCCATATCAGCATTTGCAAAATTAAAATGACTAATTGGAATATGTCATTACTTATTGGAAATTACAATTTTTATTTAATTCTAATAGACTACTTATATCTTGGAGCCATATCAGCATTTGCAAAATTAAAATGACTAATTGGAATATGTCATTACTTATTGGAAATTACAATTTTTATTTAATTCTAATAGACTACTTATATCTTGGAGCCATATCAGCATTTGCAAAATTAAAATGACTAATTGGAATATGTCATTACTTATTGGAAATTACAATTTTTATTTAATTCTAATAGACTACTTATATCTTGGAGCCATATCAGCATTTGCAAAATTAAAATGACTAATTGGAATATGTCATTACTTATTGGAAATTACAATTTTTATTTAATTCTAATAGACTACTTATATCTTGGAGCCATATCAACATTTGCAAAATTAAAATGACTAATTGGAATATGTCATTACTTATTGGAAATTACAATTTTAATTTAATTCTAATAGACTACTTATATCTTGGAGCCATATCAGCATTTGCAAAATTAAAATGACTAATTGGAATATGTCATTACTTATTGGAAATTACAATTTTTATTTAATTCTAATAGACTACTTATATCTTGGAGCCATATCAGCATTTGCAAAATTTGAATAACTTATTGGAATACGTCATTCGTAGATTTGTAGAAATTTGCAATTTTCAATGGATACTATCATATTCGAATAAATTATTTTAATTTTGCAAACATGGTTTTAGAGACACAAATGACCTATTAGATTCGTAAGAATTGCGATTTTTAGTAAATAATGACATATTCAGATTAGCTATTTTCATTTTGGCAATGCTGGCCTGGCTACAGGACGTAAACGGTGTATTAGATTAATAGAAATTGCAATTTACAATATATAATAATATATAACAATATACAATATATAATAATATATAACAATTATACAATATATAATAATATATAACAATATACAATATATAATAATATATAACAATTTACAATATATAATAATATATAACAATTATACAATATATAATAATATATAACAATATACAATATATAATAATATATAACAATTATACAATATATAATAATATATAACAATATACAATATATAATAATATATAACAATATACAATATATAATAATATATAACAATTATACAATATATAATAATATATAACAATATACAATATATAATAATATATAACAATTATATAATATATAACAATATACAATATATAATAATATATAACAATTATACAATATATAATAATATATAACAATATACAATATATAATAATATATAACAATATACAATATATAATAATATATAACAATATACAATATATAATAATATATAACAATTATACAATATATAATAAGGAATTCTGATAGATTATTTTAATTTTGCAAATTCTGACATGGTTTCAGAATGTATTTTAATTTCCAATAATTAATGATGAATTCCGATCAGTTACTTAAATTTTGCAAACGATCTATGAGATTCGTAGAAATTTCAATTTGCGATAGATAATCCCGTATTCCGATCAGTTATTTTAATATTGCGAATGTTGGCATGACTCAAAGACAAAAACGACTTTCTATGTTCGTAGAAATTGCAATTTCCAGGAGAAATTAAAATATTCCGATTAGTTATTTTAATTTTGCAAATACTGACATGGCTATAAGAAGCAAACGATCGATTAGATTCACAGAAATTATTTTTATTTTTCAATGACCCCAGAACGTAAAAGAATGTATTAGATTCGTAGAAATTGTAATTTCTAATAATTTCTAATAGATAATAACATGTTCTGATCAGTAATTTTAATTTGGCAAATGCTGACATGGTCCTAGAATGCTCACGATCTATTACATTCGCAGAAATCGCAAATTTCAAAATAACGTTTTACAATCAGTTGTTTTTTTCTCCCCAAATAGTGACACAGCTACTAGACTTAAAAGGTAATTTAGAATGGTAGAAGTTGCAATTTTGATTAAATAATAACATATACCAACACATTATTTTAATTTTGCAAATGCTAATATGCGTCAAGGACATAAGCGATCTATTAATTCGTATGAATTGGAGTTTCTAATAGATAATAATGTATTCCGATTAGTTATTTTAATTTTGTAAATGCTGACATGGCTCCAGAACGTAAACGATCTCTTAGATTCGTAGACATTGCAATTTCCAAAAAAAAAAAAAAAAAGAATAACATATTCCAGTGAGTTATTTTAATTTTGCAAATGCTGACATGGCTTCAGATCGTATACGATATATTTGACTCGTAGAAATTGCCAGTTGCAATAGATAATAACGTATTCCAACTATTTATTTTAATCTTTGAAATGCTGACATGGCTTCGGATCAGGAACGATCTATTACTTTCATATAAATTGCAATTTCAAATCCATAACAACTTATCACGATTAATTATTTTAACGCAAACCATCTGATAGATTCGTAGAAATTGCGATCTCCTATGAATACTGATATATTCAGCTTATTTAATATAGCTTTACAAATGCTTACATAACTAGAAGAGGAAAAACGTAGATCTATTAGTTTAGTAGAATTTGCAATTTTCAGTAGAAAATGACATATTCCGATCAGTTATTTTGATTTTGCAAATGCTGACATTATTTCAGGAAAGAAAAGATCTGTTACTTTCGGTCAGTTATTTCATTATTTCAAGTGCTAACATAGTTCCAGTAAGGAAATCGATCTATTAGGTTCGTAGATATTGCAATTTACGATAGTTATTGACGTATTCCGATCAGTTTTTTAATTTTAGTTTTTCAAATACAGACGTGGATCCAGGACGGAAACGATATTTGTAGGAATTGCAATTTCCAGTAGATAATGACGTATTCCGATCAGTTATTTTGATTTTTCAAATGCTGACATGGCCCCTGGACGTACACGATCTATTAAATAGGTAGAAATTACAATTTCTCACTGATAATAACGTATTCTAATCGGTTAATTTAATTTTGCAATTGCTGACATGACTACTAGACGTAAATGATCGATTACCTTCGTAGAAACTGTAATTTTCCATAGTTAATGACGTATTCTAATCGGTTATTTAAATTTTGCGAACGCTGACATGGCTCCGGGGCGTAAACGAATTATTAAGTTCATAGAAATCGCAATGTCCAATAGACAATAACATATAAACGCATTCCAATAAGTTATTTATATTTTTGCTTATATTCATCCACTTCGAAAACGATTCATTAGATTCGTAAAAATAGGAGTTTCTTACATATCAATACATATTGATATGTATTCCGAGCAGTTATTTTTATTTTGTAAATGCTTATATGGCTCCAGATCGTAAACGATTTGTTAGATTCGTAGAAATTGCAATTCCCAATAGATTATAACACATTTCAATTCATTATTTTAATTTTTCAAATGTTGATCTGGGTCAAGGACAGAAATAATCAATTAGATTTGTAAAAATTGCAATTTCCAATAAATGATAACGTACTCCGATCAGTTATTTACGTTTTGCAAATACTGACATGATTCGTAGAAATTTAAATTTTCAGTAGATAATGACGTATTCCGATCAGTTATTTTAATTTTGCAAATACTGATATGGCTCCAGGAAGTAAAACATACATTAGATTCGTAGAAATGTAAATTTCCAACAGATAATAATGCATTGCGATCACTTATTTTAATTTTTCCAATGCTGACATGGCTCCAAGCGAAAACGATCTATTAGATTAGTAGAAAATGCAACTTCAAATAAATAATAACGTATTTCGATCGGTTATTTCAATTTTGCAAATGCTGCCATGGCTCCAGGACAGAAACGATCTAGCAGATCCGTAGAAATTGTAATTTCTAGTAGATAATAATGCATTTTTATAAGTTATTTAAATTTTTCAAATGCTGACATGGCTCCAAAGCGTAAACGATCTATTAAATTCGTAGAAATTGCAATTTTCCAAAAAATAATAACGTATTTTGATCAGTTATTCTCATTTCGCAAATGCTGATATTGCTCCGAAACGTATAATTTGCAATTTTCAATAGATAAGGACGTATTCTGACCTGTTATTTTTATTTTGCAAATGCTGACGCATCTACATGACGTAAACGATCTAATAGATTTGTAAAAATTGCAAATTATAATAGATAATAGTGTATTTTTATCAGTTATTTTAATTTTCAAATGCTGATATGGCTCCAGAACGCAAACGATTTATTAGATTGGGAGAAATTGCATTATTTTATAGATAATATCATGTTCGATTTGTTATCTTTATTTTGCGAATGCTGACATGCCTCCAAGAACTATACGATCTAGTAAGTTCGTAAAAATTGCAATTTGTTTTATAGATAATAGTGTATTCCAATTGGTTATTCCAATTGGTTATTCCAATTTTGCTAATTCTGACATTATTTCAATTTTTTCCAATGATTCCTAGAAATTAGAAATTATAATAGGCTATAACGTATATAAATCAGTTATTTAAATTTTTCAAATGCTGACATGGCTCCAGGGATTCCTAGAAATGGCTATTTTCAATCGATAATTACATATTACAATCAGTTCTTATTTTTCAAATGCTGACATGTATACTAGACTAGAGTGCTCGAGGATGAATTTGGAGATGTGCCAAGAAGATGAGTCAAAGTTTTTCAAAAGACTAATTACACAGGATGAAACCTGGGTCCAGCACTATGATCCAGAGACCAAAGCCCAGTCAATGCAGTGGAAGGACTTGGACTCACCACCTCCAAAGAAGGCAACGGTGCAGTCCTCTGCTGGCAAGGTCATGCTCACAGTCTTCTGGGACAAGGACGGAGTAGTGATGACAGATTTCCTGTCAAAGGGTACCACTATTACAGGAGCCTATTATGCATCACTTTTGAGGAAAGTAAGTGAAGCTATCAAAATCAAGAGGGGGGGGCAAGATTAGCTAAGGTACACTCCTCCTGCAGGACAACGCTCCGTTCCACGACTCGCATGTTGCCAGATCAGAAACACGGGCGTGTGGTTATGAAATCCTCCTCTATCCTCCCTTATCTCCTGACCTTACACCCTCTGACTTTCACCTCTTCCCAGCCATGAAGTTGTTTTTGAAAGGAAAGCGTTTCTCAGATGATGCAGCCTTGATTTCTGAAGTCAGGTCATGGTTGGAGGACCAACCTGGGGTGTTCTACAAAAACGGTCTCCAGAGCTGCATCAAACGATTGGGAGAAATGCATAACTCTGGGTGGTTCCTATGCAGAGAAAGACTAATGACTGTGCCAAGTTTCGTTGCTCTACTGCTATGGAAAGTGGGTCAGGGGCATTACTTATTGCACGCCCCTCGTACCATTGAAAGTAACGTTTCTTAATTGGGTATTATAATATTGCAAATTTACAGAACGCCCTAGGAAGCACATGGAGAAACTGGAATTTACGATGAAATATAACGTTTTTCAATCAAGTATAATATTGATCCGGGGCACAAATGGTTTATTATAGTTATAGAAATTGGAATCGGTATATTTTAAATGCGAATGTAGTTCCAGGAAACAAATGGTCTATTAGATTTGTGGATCTAGGAATAGAAGATAACGCTTCTTGATCAAGTATTGTAATTGTAGGGTTTGCTCAAGACACAAATGATCTGTTAGATTCGTAGAAATAGTAACTTAAAATACAAAATAACGTTTCCAAATAAAGTATTATAATATTAAAGATGTAGAGAGGGTTAATTTGATAGTAGTAATTTGAATTTACAGGACGTAAACGGGCTATTAGATTCGTAGAAATTAAAATTTCCGATAGATAATAACGTGTTTTGATCGCTTATTTTAATTTTGCTTATGCTGACATGACACAAGGACAATTTTATGACAGAAAATAACATTTCCCAATCGGACATTACAATCAGCAAATGTAGAGATGGTTCCGGGACAAAAATAGTCTATTACATTTATAAACATTTGAATTTACGATGGAAGATAAAGTTTCTCAATAAGGTAAAATGAAATTGGTAATCTAGAAATGTCTCCGAGACAAAAATGGTCTATTGTAACAGAGCGCATATCAGCAGAAACTAAAGGATGGATGGCAAGCGATTGTATCAGAAGCAGGAGGAGAATTTGGCAAGTGTGCTCGGATTTGCGTCTAAAGGAAAAGAAAACACACGTGCTCCAAAAGAAAAAAAAAACTCGACGCCAAAGTGAACAGAGGTGAAAAGTGAATGCGAGAATGGGCTGGCTGTGGCCAGCGTGCGGTCGGATGAAAAAGAAACGCGGGTAGATAAAATGGACATGTGTCAGCGAGTGACTTTTAAACTGGAGAAAGAAAAAGGTTAATAAGCGACATATGTAAAAAAGAAAGAAAGCCGAGTCGGATTTATTTATTTATTGTTCTTTGTTTGTTCCTGCGACGTTAAATATATTTATTTTGGATGCCGTGACTAGCTCTTTTACCATAAAAAGGTATTTAGTTAATAATGAAGACAATGAAAGGAAGTCTCACTTTAACATTTAATAAACAACTTTATTTATCATCTTCGTTAGTAGCGTGTACACGAGGGAAACAGGTTAGTAGGTTGAAGTGTTCTTCTGTAAAGATAGATTTAATATCATGCCGGTTGGTTGAAGGAGAGAATAGTTCAGTTTACACGTGTTTATAGCCAGTAGTCGTCGGAACAAAGTAGGCTGGTTAAAGAATAAAGAAAGGGAAAGGTATTCAGTGTATTTACGTGTTGTAGTGTGTGTGTGTGTGTGTGTGTGTGTGTGTGTGTGTGCGTGTGTGTGCGTGTCAGTGTATCGATGAGAGCAGTTCTGTAGCGCATGATAAGCAAAATTTGTTTGAGTACCGCACGTGGAAATAAATGTGAGTTTGAAGATCGCCATGTTAGCCTGTCTGCTCGACAGGGTCAGGAGGAAAGAGGAAGGAGGTTTGTTATTTCGCCTTTTATGTACTCGGTCACGTGATTGAGAGCTGGCTTGTTATTGGATAAGCTAGGAAGAAAATGGATTTCAAATCTCGAGCCGCGAGAATTAGCTTCTGCAAGTTTCGGCTACTACAGATACCCCCTTGTTGGATTGGTTTTCGGAAGAAAAACAAAAATGTTTATCGAAATAAAAGAAAGGTTCTTTTATGTGTGTCAGTTGTAATTTAGAAAATTCGGAGTAGTGAGGATTTTGTAATATATCCGTCCGTGAGACCACGTATTCCAGGGTCACCATTTTAGTTAAAAATAAAGACAACAAAAAGAAGCCTCACTTCAACATTTAATAAACTTTATTTGTCATCTTCGTTAGTAAATTGCACACGAGAGAAACAGGTTAAGAGAGTTTAGTGTTCGCGCACGCTTGTAGTCATGAAAAGAGTTCCTGATGTGGAGATGAAGATTAGACTTTAATCAGCCCTGTTGAAGGAGAAAGAGAGAGAAAGGTGTTCAGTGTATATGTCGTAGGAGCGTGCATCCGATAGTAGAGATGGGACAAAGGGTTAGTGTCTTGTGGTAGGAAAATGTACGTGTGTGAAGTGCAAATGGGAGTCTAAAGATCGCCATATTAGCTTGGGTACTCACGTCGGCCTACAGCAAAAGCCTGAGGGTAAGTCTGCTACCTGGCAGGGTCAGGAAGACAGAGGAAAGAGGTTTGTGATTTCGTGTTTTATGTACTCGGTCACGTGATTGAGAGCTGACTTGTGATTGGACAAGCTAGGAAGGAAATGGATTTCAAATCTCCAGCCGCGATAATTAGCTCCTGTCTGTGATTGTAGCAAATTTTGGCTGCTACAAGTCAATATGAAGAAAAAAAAAGGAAATAAACATTACTACAGAAAAATGCAATCGAGAAAATGGGGCATAAAAAACAAGCAAGGGGTGGAGAACTTGAAAGAAAAGGATATTGCACCAGTCGGTTAGTTACTTGTCAACTCTTTTTCTTATTGTCTGCGAGCTTTAAAAATTTTTTCAATTCTTGTCAGACACATTTTTTTTGTGGGGACGGTGTTTTAGGGTCAATATTGTTTTAGTGTAAAAATGAATATTCTAATCTTACAGCTCGGTTATGCTTTATTATAAGTGATATCATTTCATACTGAGTTTAATGTAGAAAATAACTGGTTTTGTTCAAGAGATAAATTTGGAATACATCATTTTGACTTGAACATATTTTATTAAGTTTGTGTTTGGATTGTTTAAGTGGTATCTTCAGTTTTATTGTTATTAATTACTAAAGTTTAAAACTTTGAAAAACTTAGCTGGTGGTTTTGCAAGACTGGAATAAATGTTTTAACAATTATATCGCGTGAAAATGTAAAATTAATTACTAGAGTAAGTACTAAAAAAAGTCTGACTATTTTTATAAACATTTTTACCTTATGGGTCGTTTCTAATTGACTATAAATCCAGCCATTGTGAAATATGATTATTTAATATAAAAACATGGGCTGGCTGTAGCCAGGGTGCATGTTTTATTGTTACTTTAAAAAAAAACTGACAAAAAAAGCTCATTTTTAGCACGGGCTAAGCTTGAGCAACTTATAAATAATTTTGTTTTATTTGCCAAACAGAGACAAAAAGTAACTGTGAACTAAACATAGTGTTCTCTAAAATAATCTCATTAAAAGTAACAGAGCAAAGAAGACACAAAAGAATCATAGGATTAGGGAAGAAAGACGTGATAACTAGTTTAATCAAAATTTCAAAGAGGAAGTTTTAACCAAGAGAAAGATAATCGGGCAATTGGCGTTAAAATCTATCAATGAGCAAGGAGAGATATAAATGTTATGACTGATAGGATATATGGAGAGAATTGAGGGTTGATGTAAAAAAAAAAATAAGAAAAAAGCTGTGCGAAAAAAAATTCACACGAAAAAATGACTGTATCTTTAAACACAACTAACATTATACAATATGTGTTATGAAATCTGTTAAAAACAATAAGCTCATTTTATTAATAAAATAAAAATATCTCGTTTCTGTTCGGTGAATTTACAGACCCAGGACAAATAAATATCCAAAATAATAAAAACTCTGATTTGGTCTTGTGATGATTTGACTGGCTTTGTAAAATATTTTTAACATTGGAAACTGTATTCTTATTCAACCAGGCTGATGCACATAAACATTGCGCCAGGAAAAAAATACACCTTCACTATTTAAACAGTTAACTGAGTTTTTCCTTTTCAATGTATTAAAACGTTATGTTAAATATTTGAAAGAATACGTTGGTTTTACTCTATATTTACAAATGAAAAAAGAATAAACAACGAAAGAAATTTATGACAAAAATATAAAATTGAAAACATCGGAAAACTCTACGCTAAGAGCTTTTTCTTAGGATTTAATTCTTCATATTTTTGTTGTATGAACTTTTGAGTTTTCTTTTGTTTTCTGTTCTTACCTTAGGCAGGTTTCTTGTAAAGAACTTTTTTTAAGAGGGAAGATACAGAGCGCATATGAGCACGTATTAAAATATAAGCAGCAGACGAAGGAGGAATGGCAAGCGATTGTATTAGCAACAAGAGCAGCGTTTAAACACATATGCAAATTGGAGAGTTTGCACGGTCTTGTATCTGAAATAAAGGAAAAAGGTACAACGTGGTCTAAAAGAAAAAAGTCGACGTCAAAAAAAAAAAAAAAAAAAAAGGCGAGAATGGGCTGGCTGTTTTTTTTTTTTGTTTTTTGTAGCCAGCATGCAGTTTGATGAAAAAGAACGCTCCCAGATAAAATGGACATGCGTCAGCGAGAGACTTTTAAGTTGGCGTCGAGGTGAGGAGAAAGAAAAAGTGTAATAAGCGACTCATGGTTAAAAAGAAAGAAAGAAAGCCGATTCGGATTTATTTATTTTTCTTTGTTTGAGCCTGCGACACTGCAATGTTACATCTGTTTATTTTGAATGCGATGACAAGGCTTTTTACTATAAAGGGGCAATATAAAGCAAAAAAAAGAAAGAAAAATAAACGTTACCACGGAAAAGAGTGGCATGAAAAACAGGCCGAGAGTGGAGGACTTGAAAGGAAAAAAACAGGATAGTGCCCCAGTCACTTGTCCACTCTTTTTCTGATTATCTGTTCACTTTTAGCACTTTTTCTAGTCTTGTTAGTTAAATTTTCTTGTTTTGTGGGGATGGTGATTTACCGTCAATTTTGTTTTAGTGTAAAAACAAATATTCCAGTCTTACGGCTCAGTTATGCATTATTATAAGTGATATAATTTCATACTGATTGTAAGGGAGCAAATGGCTTGTTTTTTAAATAGAGAAATTTAGAATAAACCATTCTGACTTGAACATATTTTATAAACTTGTGTTTTGACTGTTTAAGTGGTATCTCCAGTTTTATCATTATTAATTACTAAAGTTTTAAAATTTGAAAAAAAAATTGTCTGGATGTTTTGCAAGACTGAAATACATGTTAGTACAATTATAAAGCGTGAAAATATAAATGTAAGTACTAAAGTAAGTATTAACGTAAGTAAAGTAAGTACTAACAAAGGTCTGACTATTTTTAAAAAGCGTTGTAATTTTGTTCTACTTCATGGGTCGTTTCTAAATGCCTATTAATGCATCCATTGTAAAAATTGATTATTTTATATGAAGACATTGTATTTTTTATATTTACGTTTTTTTTTTAACAAAACAAACAAACAAACAAACAAACAAACAAAAACGCTCATTTTTAGCACATGCTATGCTGAGCAACTTATAAATTATTTTGTTTGATTTGCGAGGTTTTTACTGTATTATATATATGCGCATATCAGCAGAAACTGAAGGATGGATGGCAAGCGATTGTATCAGAAACAGGAGGAGAATTTGGCAAGTGTGCTCGGATTTGTGTCTAAAGGAAAAGAAAAAACACGTGCTCCAAAAGAAAAAAAATCGACGCCAAAGTGAACAGAGGTGAAAAGTGAATGTGAGAATGGGCAGGCTATGGCCAGCGTGCGGTCGGATAAAAAAGAAACGCGGGTAGATAAAATGGACATGCTTCAGCGAGAGACTTTTAAGCTGGAAAAAGAAAAAGGTTAATAAGCGACATATGTAAAAAAGAAAGAAAGCCGAGTCGGATTTATTTATTTATTGTTCTTTGTTTGTTCCTGCGACGCAGCGACGTTAAATATATTTATTTTAGATGCAGTGACTAGCTCTTTTACCATAAAAAGGTCTTTAGTTAATAGTGGAAGTGTTCTTGTGTAAAGATAGATTTAATATCATGCCGGTTGGTTGAAGGAGAGAATAGTTCAGTTTACACGTGTTTATAGCCAGGTTTTTATTAGGTGTATTTGTTTCTCGATATTTTCCTACATCAGATGAATGCACAACACTGAAATATTAAAATGGTAAGTAGCTTTAATTTGACAATAAAAGCAAGACTGCGTGACAGTCAGGTAGGATACTTGGAATGAAGGAAATTATCCTTTAAAACTGAAACTGTTTATGACGTGAGGCGCAGCAGTTTGTATTGCAACTGGTGCAAAAAGATAAGCACCCACTAAACATTTGGCGTGCTCACAGTATTTGCTTATAGAGACGGAGAATGTAAGTAGCGACATTTTTTTTTGTAGAGAGTCCGAAAGTTGTCGACAGAATGCGGACGATGGATTTATTTTCCAGAGTATGCAACGCAATCTAGCCATCTAAAGTTAGTGACTGGACGTTTGATGCGTCGGTTTACAAATAATGAAACTTAGAAGATAGTGGAAATTAGAGAATAGTAAGTGAATAAACAGTGCTTGCATTAGATAGAACTGCCTCTGCTAAATGATAAAGTTAAACAATCTTGTGACACGAAAAATAATTATTGTATAATATCAATATATGGTTAAGTCGGGGGCACAGATAATGCCTCTGGCTCGTTGAGTGAGGTGTCAAATGTAATTGTCACAAATAATCTTGTCCAAAGTGACAAAGCACTGAAGAGACAAAAATAGGCCAAAATTGTCTTTAATAATCTCGGCAAACAGAGGCTAAGCTGTTAAGAGACAAAAAGAGGAGGGCTTAACTAAAAGAAAAATATTTGGACAGTTGACGTAAAAATCTATCTATAAGCAAGGAGAGATATAAATGTGATGGCTTATAGGATGATAGCAGGGCATCGTGTGTTGATGTAAGAGAATATGAAAAAAAACTGTGTGAAAAAAAGCTTAAACAGAAAAATATATATGCATGAATGTATCTTGAAACACAATTAACGCTATAACATATGTGCTATGAAAACTGTCAAAAAGCAATACGATTATATTGTTATCAAAATAAAAAAAATATTCCGTTTTAGTTGGGAGAATTTAAAGACCCAGGACCAATAAAGATTAACGAATATAAAAATTCTGATCTGAGCGAAAAAATATAACACGAAATATATATATATATATATATATATATATATATATATATATATATATATATATATATATATATATATAGGTTTGATATGTAGTTTGCTTGAAGCATTGTGTGGGATAGGTGTGTAAAAGAGATTTAGAAGGATGTCACAATGCGAGGAATGAATTATAGTCGCTGTTGGTAAGAGGGGACGAGAACAAGTGGCGATTTACAAATCAATAAGTACATATATATATTTATATATATATATTTATATATATATATATATATATATATATATATATATATATTTATATATATATTTATTCAGTTGTATGGTAAAATGTCTTACTTGTAAGTCCATGCGACGTATTCCATTATTAATTTCGGAAAAAATTTCCCTTTTCAAATGGTGCTGGATGAAGGGCCGGAAGTTGTGTAGCTATGTGAGGCCTCGGGGCAAATGTGAGTAGGGGATTTATGTATGGTATGATTAGGTAATTAACATCTTTATAAATTTGCTATTTTAATTTTTATTTATTTGGCTCACAGCCCGCCTCACATTCCAAACAGGACATTACCACTACCTCCTCCCATATAAATAATACAAAAATAAATAAATAAATAAAATAACAATAATATACTAAGAGAAACTTAATAAATAAAACAGCAGTATATATTTAAAAAAATTAATTAAAATTAAAAGTTACTGAAGTAATACAAACCAACTAAAATCAAAAGTTAATACAAACCAACTAAAATTAAAAGTTAGCTGAAATAATACAAACCAATTAAAAAAAAATAAAAAATAAATAAATATAATAATCTACTACCACTCATGAAAATAAATAAATTAACAACTCCCAAGGAATATCACCCCTATTCCCCTTCCCTTCCCCTCACCTATCTTTCTACCCCCAGCAACACTAACCTAAACACCCAGCTGTCGACCCCGACCTCTCCTCATCTCTCTCTCACATCCCGCCCTACAGTAGTCGACCGGACGCAGCCCAGTGGCGACCCAAGCGACCCAGAAAAGCAGAGACACCCACACATCAGCAGAAAAAATAAATAATAATAATAATGATAAAGACAACATAACAGAGAACAATAAAAAAGCTCACGCTAAAACAAGTTATAAACAAAAAAAAATAAATAAAATACAAATAAAGACAAATAAATAAAAATAGAAAATTTATAAACATGTTAATTACCTAATCATACCATACATAAATCCCCTACTCACATTTGCCCCGAGGCCTCAAATAGCTACACAACTTCCGGCCCTTCATCCAGCATGCTTTGAATCGACCTGTTACGCACACCATTCGAAAAGGGAAAATTTTTCCGAGATTAATAATGGAATACGTCGCATGGACTTACAAGTAAGACATTTTACCATACAACTGAATATATATATATATATATATATATATATATATATATATATATATATATATATATATGTATGTACTTATTGATTTGTAAATCGCCACTTGTTCTCGTCTCCTCTTACCAACAGCGACTATAATTCATTCCTCGCATTGTGACAGCCTTCTAAATCTCTTTTACACACACACACGCACTCTCACACACACACACACACACACACGCACACACACACACACACACACACACACACATATATATATATATATATATATATATATATATATATATAGTAATTTATAAAATATATATGGCGATTAAGTTACACTGAATATTCGGCGTTTCATCCACTCTAGGATTCGTCCTGACGAATCCTAGAGTAGATGAAACGCCGAATATTGAGTGTAGCTTAATCGCCATATATATTTTATAAATTACTAACTAGCTCTACCTACGTATTGAGCACTTTTGAAGTAAATACTTAAAGTTTACGCATAAATCTATACTTTCGTATATTAATTTTATGTGAGTAAATGAAGTAGTTATATATATATATATATATATATATATATATATAGCTGTATCTTGAAACACAATTAACTTTATATGAAAACTGTTAAGAACCGAATAAACGGATTTTATAACTAAAATAAAACCATTCACTTTAAATTTATCGAATATCCAAGACTATTAAAACTTTTATTTAGTCTTACAATGATTTGACTGACTTTGTAAAATATTTTTAACATTTGAAACTTTATTCTTGCACAACCATGCTGAAACACTTAAACACTGCTTCAGAAAAAAAAACATACACCCTCACTATTTAAACAGTTCACTGAGTTTTCCCCCTTTGAATGTATTAAAACGTTATCTTTAAATATTTAGAAGAATAGGTTGGTATTCTTTCATATTTCCCAAGGTAAAAAACAGAAAGAAGGAAAGAAATTTCTTACGAAAATGTATAAATTGGAAATATAGAACAAACTGCATACAAAGAGATTTTTCTTTGAATTTAATTATTCATGTTTTATTGTGTGAACTTCTGAGTTTTCTTTTCTGGTTTTCTTTTATTACTTTAGGAATGGTTTAATTCTTGTAAAGATTTTTTTGGAAGGGAGAATATGTAACAGACCGCATATGAGTGCGTAGGAAAATATAAGCAGTAGTGGAAGGATGTATGGCAAGCGATAGTATTAGCAGCAGGAGCAGCGTTTAAAAGTTTATGTAAATTGGAAAGTGTGCTCGGTCTTGCGTCTGAAGAAAAAGAAAAAAGATACCACCTAGTCTAAAAGAAAAAGTCAACGCCAAAGGAAAAGGGCATGAAAAGTAAAAGCGATAATGGTCTTAGCTGTGGTTAGCGTGTGGTCGGAAAAAAAAGAAATGTGGCCAGATAAAATTGACATGCGTCAGCGAGAGACTTTTAAGCTAGTGTCGAGGCGAGGAGAAAGAAAACGTGTAATAAGCACTTCATGTTAAAAAAGAAAGAAAGCCGAGTCGGATTTATTTATTATTTGTTCCTGCGACGCTGCGACGTTACATATATCTTTTTTGAATGCCATAACTAAGCATTTTACCATAAAAAGGGGAAAACTAAAAATAGATTGAAAAATAAACGTTACTATGGAAAATGCAGTCGGAAAACAGCGGTGTAAAAACAAGCAATGGCTGATTTTAACGTAGTAAATAGCTGGTTTTGTTTAAGAGATAAATTTGGAATAAACCATTTTGACTTTAACATATTTTTATAAGTTTGTGTTTGAACGGTATAAATGGTATCTCGAGTTTTATTTTTATGAATTACTAAAGTTTTAAAATTTAGAAAAAAAACTTATATGGAGGTTTTGAAAGACTAAAATAAATATTTAAACAATTATAACGCGTAAATATGTAAATCTAAGTACTAAAGTACTAAAAATTTATTTTTAGAAAGAGTAAGAATTTTGTTCTAACTTATGGCTCATTTCTAATTGGTTATAAATCCAGCTATTTTAAAAAATGATTTTTTAATATAAAGACATTGTATTTTTTTGTTTTTACATTAAAAAAAAAATGAAAACTAAAAAAAAAAAAAAAAAAAACGCCCGTTTTTAGCACGGGCCATGCTTAAGCAAGTTATAAATAATTTTGTTGTATTTGCGCTATTTTCACCATGTTATGTGTTTTTATTTGTCAGTTTTTTGATACATAGATTCAGATGAATACGCAACACTGAACTATTAAGATGTTAAGCAATATTAATTTTAAAATCAAATCAAAACTGTGTGACGGTCAGGTAGGACACGTAATATGAAGGAAATTATTCTTTAAAAACTGATTCTTATTCTTCTAAACTGAAAATTTTATTAAAATGAGGCACAGCAGTTTGCATTGCTTCTACAGTAAAAAGATAGGCAAACACTAAACATTTGGCGTGCTCACAGTCCTTGCTTATACAGATGGAGAATGTAAATAGCGCCTTTATGAAAATTGTCGACAGAATTCGAACAACTGATAAAATTTCCAGGGTGTGCAATGTAACCTAGCCAACAGAAGTTAGTGGCTGGACGTTTGATTGATCGGTTTATGAACTAATAAGTCTAGAGGATAGCGGAAATTAGAATGTGCTCGCATTAGATAGAATTGCCTTAATGATAAGGTGACACAAAAAGAAGAAAATGCAATAAATTGTTGCATAATATTGCAATCTGATGAAGTCGGGGCACAGATAATGCCTCTGGCCCGTTGGGTCAGGAGTAAACCGTTATTGTCACTTATAATCTTGTAAAAAGTGAAGAAGTACTTAAGCGACAAAAATAAGCCGGAATTGTCTTGAATAATCTCGCCAAACAGAGGGTAAGTCATTAAGAGATAAAAAGTGAACTAAAGAACGGGTTATATTATATTATAATCCCATTAAAAGTAACTGAGCAATAAAGAGAGAAAAGAGTCATAGGACTAGGAAAGAAAAGGAAGTTTTAACAAAATAAAAAAATATTTTGGGCAGCTGACGTAAAAATCCATCAATGAGCAAGGAGAGATATAACTGTTATGACTGATAGTATATTGGGAAAGAATCGAGGGTTGATGTAAAAGAATAAAGAAAAACGCTACGCGAAAAAGAAACTCACACGAAAAATACATACACATATATATATATATATATGTCATCTTGAAACACAATCAACATTATAACAAATGTGTTATAAGAACTGTCAGGAAGCAATAAACTGATGTTATTAGTAACATATCCTCCTTTTCAGTTTGGTAAATTTATGGATCAATAAGATCAACGAATATTAAAACTCTTTTATTACCTTAGGCAGGATAAATTAAATTCTTGTAAAGGTTTTATTGGAAGGTCGGGTATGTAGCAGAGCGCATATGAGGGCGTATGAAAATATCAGCAGTAGCCAAAGAATGGGTAGCACGGGATTGTATTAGCAGCAGGAGCAGCTTTTGAATGCATATACAAATTGGAAAGTGTGCTCGGTCTTCCGTCTAAGAAGAAGAAAAACGTACCATGTGGTCTAAAAGAAAAAAGTCGAAGCCAAAGGAAAATGACATGAAAAGTGAAGGCAAGAATGGCCTTGCTTTGGCCATCGTGCTGTCGGAGGAAAAAGAAACGCGGCCACATAAAATGGACATGCGTCAGCGAGAGACGTTTAAGGTGGCGTTAAGCCGAAAAGAAAGATAAAGTGGTAAAAAAGAAAGAAAGCCGAAGAGAAAGAAAAGGTGTAATAAGCTTTTGTTAAAAAAAAAAAAGTGGAAAGAAAGAAAGCCGAGTCGGATTGATTAATTTTTCTTTGGTTTTTCCTGCGTGGCTGAGAAGTTTTACCATAAAAGAGAAATAAATGTTACCACGGAAAATACAACCAGAAAATAGAGTTGTAAAAAAAGTCAGGCCGAGAGTGAAGAACTTGAAAGGAAAAAAACAGGATATTGAACCAGCCGATGAGTCACTTGTTCGCTCTTTTTTTATTACCTGCTCACTTTTGGACTTTCTCTAGCTTTGTTAGTCATATTTTCTTGTTTTGTGGGGACAGTGGTTTACTGTTAAGGCTATTTTAGTGTAAAAACGATATTCTAGTCTTACGGCTCGATTATGCATTGTTATATGTGACATCATTTCATACTGATTTTAACGTAAAAAATAGCTTGTTTTGTTTTAGAGAAATATTTAGAATAAACTATATTGACATGAACATAGTTTTATAAGTTTTTGTTTGGACTGTTTAAGTGGTATCTCCAATTTTATTGTGATGAAATACTAAAGTTTTAAAATTGAAAAAACTTGTCTGGATGTTTTTTAAGACAGGAATAAATGTCGCGTGAAAATGTAAATATAAGTACTAAAATAAGTACTAAAAAGGTCTGACTATTTTTATACAGAATAGTGATTTTGTTCAAAGCTTATGGGTCGTTTCTAATTGATTATTAATCCAGCCATTGTGAAAAAATTTATTTAATATAAAGACATAGTATTTTTTATTTTTACTTTTTTTAACAAAAGAAACTAAAAAAACAAAAACAAAAACAAAACACGCTCATTTTAAGCACGGGCCATGCTACACAACTTATGAATAATTTTGTTTTATTTGCGTGTTAGGTGTTTTTCTTTGTCGGTATTTTGCTACATAGATTCAGATAAATACGCAACACCAAAATATTAAAATGTTAAGTGGTTTTAATTTTAAAATAAAAGCAATACTGCGTTACGATCATGTAAGGCACTTAACATAAAGAAAAGTATTCTTTAAGAACTGAAACTCTTTATGACGATGAGGCACGGCGGCTTGCATTGTCAGTGTGGTAAAAAGATTAGTACCCACTAAACATTTGGCGTGCTCACAGTCCTTGCTTATAGAGATGAAGAATGTAAATACCGACATCTTTTTCTGTAGACAGTCCGAAAGTTATCAACAAAATTCGAACAATTGATCAAATTTTATAGGGTATGCAATTTAACCTAGCCATAAGAAGTTAGTGACTGGACGTTTGATTGACCGGTTTATGAACAAAGAATCTTAGAGGGTAGCGGAAATTAGAGAGTAGTAAGCGAATAAGCAATGCTTGCGTTAGATAGAACTGCCTATGTGTGATGATATGGTCGAACTGTCTTGTGACATAAGAGAAGAAAAAAAAGCAATAATTGTTGTACAATGTTGATATCCGATTCAGTGGAGAGCACAGATAATGCCTCTAGCCCGTTGGATCAGGTCTTTAACCGTCATTGTCATGAATAATCTCGTTAAAAGTGACTGAGCACTTAAGAGACAAAAATATGCCGGACTTGTGTTGAATAATCTCGCTGAACAGAGGCTAAGCCATGAACGGAAAAAAATGTTTCTGAACTAAACTAAGGGTTAGATTAACTAGTGTTTTCTCCATTAATCTCATTAATAGTAACTGAGCAAGAAAGAGCCAAAATAGTCATAGGTCTAGAAAAGAAGTGTGATAACTAGTTTAGTCAAAATTTCAAAGAGAAAGTTTTGACTAAAAGAAAAATATTTAGGCAGTTTGTATAAAAATCTATTAATGAGCAAGGAGAGATATAAATGTTATGAACGATAGGATGATGGGAGAGAATCTGATTTTATTACTAAAAATAACACCCCGTTTTAGTTTGGTTAATTTACCAACTCAGGACAAACATATACCCAAGACTATTAAAAATCTGATTTGTTCTTGCAATGATTTGACTGGTTTGTAAAATATTTTTAATATTTGAAGCTATCCTTGCGCAATCATGCTGAAAGCCTCTGTCTCCTTGACGAAATGTAGCACCCCTCTGCCTGTTCTACAAGTACTTTAACGGTGAATGCTCCAACGAACTATACGCATCTGTACTCCCTCGACGTAAATACCCCCGACAAACCCGAAAGCAGCAAAATCCCACCCCTTCAAAGGTGAGATCCCTAAATGTAAGAGAGCCTTCTACTCCAGTAGTTTCTTCCCCAGAAGTGCTAGACTTTGGAATTCTCTTCCGGGTTCCTGCTTCCCCAACTGTACTGACATGCAGAAGTGCAAGCGTAACGTGAACCGACATCTTGCTGCCCAACTCCCCACATAGTACCCATGTAGCTTATGTCCTTGATAGTAGCCCTATACATCAAAGTGGTAATGTGCTTTGTTTGGGGTGAAAATATAAAAAAAACAAAAAAAGAAAAAACACTGCTTGAGGAAAAAAACATACACCCTCGTTATTTAAACTGTTCACTTTATTAAAACTGTTCACTTTATTAAAACGTTATCTTTATTAAAACGTTATCTTTATTAAAACGTTATCTTTAAATTCTTGTTAAGATTTTGTTGGACGGGAATATATATAACAAAGCGCGTATGATCGCATATGAAAATATCAGCGGAAGCGAAAGGATGCATTGCAAGCGATTGTATTAGCAGAGGGAGCTGCGATTGAACACATATGCAAATTCGCAAGCGTGTCCACTCAAGCATCTGAAGAAAAAGAAAAAAGTACCACGTTGTCTAAATGTGGACAAGAATGGGCTTGCTTGCTGTGGCCAACGTGCGGTCAGAAGAAAAAGAAACGCGGCCAGATAAAATAGACATGTGGTCAGCGAAAGACTTTTAAGCTGGTGTTGAGGCAAGGAGAAAGAAAAAGTGTAATAAGCAAGTTGTAGCAGCCGAAACTCGCTACAAATGCAGGCAGGAGCTAATTCTTGCGGCTCGAAATTTGAAATCCAATTTTTCCCTGGCTTGTCCAATCACAAACCAGCTCTCAATAACGTGACCAACTACATAAAAGGCGAAATCACAAACCTGTTACTCTTTTTCTCACTGGCTCTACTGGAATAGTTCAAATTTAAAGAAATTATGTACAATTATAGGAAAAAAATTTGAACACGGTCACAAACATCAAACGTTGTGTTGACACAAAAAAAACGGATTTTCCAAGCAGCTGGCACGGACGGACATATTACAACATCCTAACTACTTCGAATGTTCTAAATTACAACTGACACATAAAAGAACCAGTTTTATTTTGATAAACATTTTCTCCCGAATACCAATCCAACAAGGGGTATCTGTAGCATTGAAACGTGTAAAAAGATAAGAACCCACTAAACATTTGTCGTGCTCACAGTCCTTTGTTATAGAGATAAAAATATAAATAGTGACATATTTTCTATAGACAGTCCGATAAAGGTTGTTAACAGAATTCGGATAACGGATATTTACAGGGTATGCAACGTAACCTAGCCATCTAAAAATTATGACTGGACGTTTAATGGGTCGGTATCCGAACAAAGAAGCGTACAGAAATGCGGAAATTAGAGAGTTATAAGTGTACAGTGTTCGCATTAGATAAAACTGCCTATCCTTAATGATAAGGTCAAACTATATTGTAACACGAAAAGAGGAAAATGCAATAATTTGTTGTATAATGTTTATATTCGATTAAGTCGAATGCTAACATTATCTTGGGTCATGTGTCCACTGTCATTGTTACGAATAATCTTGTCAAAAGTAACTGTGCTCTTACAAGACAAGAATAAACCAAAATTGTCTTTTATAATCTCGCCAAACAGAGGCTAAGCCGTGAAGAGGCAAAAAGTGAGCGTGAACTAAAAAAGGGTTAGATCAACAAGTATTCTATCAAAATATTTCATCAAAAATCACTGAGCAATAAAGAGATAAAATAGTAATAGTGTGATGACTAGTTTAGTCAAAATTCCAAATAGGAAGTTTTAACCGAAAGAAAAATATTTGGGCAGTTGGCGTAAAAATCTATCAATGAGAGATATAAATGTTATGACTGATAGGATGATGGAGGAGCATCGAGTGTTGATGTAAGAGACTAAAAAAAAAGCTGCGCGAAAAAAAAAACTCACAGGAAAAAATATGTATAAATGTATCTTGAAACAAAATTAACATTATAAAACATGTGTTATGAAAACTGTTAAGAAGCAATAAACTGATTTTATTACTAAAATAAAAAAAAATATCTCGTTT
Organism: Euprymna scolopes; assembly: GCF_053919585.1. Classification (NCBI taxonomy): domain Eukaryota; kingdom Metazoa; phylum Mollusca; class Cephalopoda; order Sepiida; family Sepiolidae; genus Euprymna; species Euprymna scolopes. The sequence goes on along the minus strand of NC_136514.1, from coordinate 27,496,327 downwards.
CAGTTGGTGAATTTACAAACCCAGGACAATTAAAGATCAAAGATTATTAAAACTTGATTTCGTCTTGCAATGATTTGAGAGGCTTTGTAAAATATTTTTAACATTTGAAACTGTATTCTTGCACAACCAGGCCGAAACACTTAAACACACACACACACACACACACACACACACACACACACACACACACACACACACACACACACACACACACACACACACACACATATATATATATATACCCTCGGTGTTTAAAGAATTCCCGGAGTTTTTTCCTTTTAAACGTATTAAAAGGTAATCTTTAAATATTTAGAATACGTTGGAATTAATTTATACTTACAAATGAAAAAGAAATAAACAAGGAAAAAAATTTCTGACGAAAAAAGTATAAAATGGAAATATCGAACAGTGCAATGGGGTAAGGAGTGGCTGGTTACTTTTAATACATCTAAAACCAAACTTCTATCTTTACATCATCAACGTTCTGATCCCCATCTGGCATCAATTGAAATGAATGGCTCTCGTCTTGAGGAGGCCTCATGTTTTGACAAGCTTCTGGGCTTGACCTTTACTCCTGGTCTGAAATTGAACACGTATATCAAATATGTTGCCAAGGCCGCTGGAAAAATTGTGGGATTCTTCTATCGGTCCAGTAGATATCTCACTGCTGATGCAATTCTCTGTCTATATAAGAGCCAGGTACGTCCAAGGATGGAGTACTGTTGCCACATGTGAGCAGGAGCTGCTAGAAAGGACTTGTCCTGCCTTGACAAATTTCAAAATAGACTTCATAGCCTCGTAGATGTCCTTTTCTCTTCCTTGCAACCTCTATCTCACAGAAGAGATGTTGCGAGTTTGTCTCTGCTATATCGTTATTTTCATGGCAAGTGCTCGACTGAGCCCCAATTTATGGTCCCCCCTCGCCAAACTTTCACAAGAAACATTAGACTAGCTGAAAGCACTATCAATAATTTACATGAAAAAAGCTTCTTTCTTAGAACTGCATGCCAGTGGAACTGTCTTCCGTTCTCCTGCTTTCCAGCTGACTACAATCTGATTGTCTTCAAGTTACACGTAAACAAGTTCTTGATGAGCCGTTCCACTTAAGTTAACAAATTTACCGAATTTCGGTTACTAATAATTACTATATTGTTCAATTGACTACTATACATTCTTAACTCTTATCATGGGGTGGTCTCTTGGCCTTGTAAACAAAAAAACCTACATGCTAAGACATTCTTATTTGAATTTAATTAATAATGTTTTATAATGTTAACCTTTGAGATTTTTTTTTTCTGGTTTTCTTTTATTATCTTAGGCAGGTTTAATAAAATTCTTATAAAGATTTTTTTTGGAAGGGAAGTTATGTAACAGGGCACAAGCTTGCATTGTATGGAAATATCAGCAATAGCTGAAGGATGGATCGTAAGCAATTGTATTAGCACATGTGCATCGTTTTAACGCATATGTAAATTAGCAAGTGTTCTTGGTATTGCGTCTGAAGAAAAAAGTGTACCACGTTGTCTAAAAAGAAAAAAAAAGCCGACGCAAAATGAAAACGGACATGAAAAGTTAAGGCAAGAATATACTGGCTGTAGTTAGCGTGCGGTCACATGAAAAAGAATATGGTCAGATAAAACGGAAATGCGTCAGCGAGAGATGTTTAAGCTGGCTTAGAGTTGAATAGAATGGAAAAAGTGTAATAACCGGCAATGCTAAAAAGAAGAAAGTCGGATTTATTTATTTTAATATAGCTTGTAATATTTTCTTGTTTTGTGGGAACGGTGGTTTATCGTTGATGTTTGTATTTTTATTTTTATTTAAATATAAAAGAAACAGAAAAATGCGCTAATTTTTAGCTATGGTTATGCTGAACAACTTATAAATAATTTTATTTTATTTGCGAGGTTTTTACCGTGTTAGGTGTTTTTGCTTGTCGATATTTTTCTACATAGATTCAAAAAATAGGCAGCACTGAAAAAATAAATGTTAAGTAGTTTCAATTTTAAAATAAAAGCAAGACTGCATGACAGGTAGGACACATGACACGGAGGACATGATTCTTTAAAACTGAAAATCTTTATGACGATTAGGCGCAGCAGCATGCATTGCCACTGTGGTAAAAAATAAGCACCCACTAAACATTTGGTGTGCTCACAGTCAGTGCTTATAGAAATAGAAAATGTAAATAGCAAAATTTTTTCTGTAGACAGTGCGAAAGTTGTCGACAAAATTCAGACAACAGATCAAATTTCTAGAGTCATAAGTCTAGAAAAACGTATCATAAGTAGTTTAGTCAAAATTTCAAAAAGGAAGTTTTAACCAAAAGAAAAATATTTTGGTAGTTGGCATAAACATCTATCAATGATCAAGGAGAGATATAAATGTTATGACTGATAGGATTTTGGAGAGAATCGAGTGTTGATGTAAAAGAATTTAAAAAAAAAAAAACGCTGTCCGAAAAAAAAAATCACACGAAAAAATATATATGTATAAGTCATCTTGAAACACAATAAACATTATAACATATGTTTAATGAAAACCATCTGATTTTATTACTAAATGTTTAGTGAATTTACAGACACAGAACCAATAAAGATTAACGTTTATTGAACCTCTGATTTGGTTTTGCAATGATTTGACTGGCTTCCAACATTTGAAACATATTCTTACACTACAAGATAGGAAAACTTGAACACTGCTTCAGAAAAACACATCCACTCTCGCTATTTAAACAGTTAATTGTTTTTCCCTTTCAACGTATAAAAACGTTGTCTTGAAATATTTTGAAGAATACGTTGGAATTCCTTTATGTTTGCAAATGAAAAAAAGAAATAAACAAGGAAAGAAATTTCCTGACGAAAACTATAAAATAGAAAACATCGAACAAACTACATACTTAGACATTTTTCTAAGAATTTAATTATTTGTTTTATTGTGTGAACATTTGAGATGTCTTTTCTTGATTTCTTTTATTATCTCAGGAAGGTTTAATTAAATTCTTGCGAAGATTTTTTGAGAGTGAGGGTATGTTACAGAGCGCATATAAGCGCGTATACAAATATCAGCAGTAGACGAAGGATGGACAGCAAGCGATTGTACGAGCAACGGGAGCAGCGTTTGAACGCCTATGCAGATTGGAAAGTATGTTCGGATTTGCGCCTGGAAAAAAAAGAAAAAGGACACGACGTGGTCTAAAAGAAAAGTCAAAACCACAGAAAACGGAGATCAAACGTAAAGATGAGAAGGGTTTGACTGTGGCCAGCATGCGATCGGAAGAAAAATAAACGCGGCCATGTGAAATGGACATGCGTAAGCGATAGACTTTTAAGATGGCGTCGAGGTGAGAAAAAGTGTAATAAGCGACTCATACTAAAAAAGAAAGAAAGCCGAGTCGGATTTATTTATTTTTCTTTGTTTTTTCCTATGACGCTGCGACGTTACATATACTTATTTTGAATGCAATGACTAAGCATTTTACCCTAAAAGGAGCAAGGTATAAATAATAAAGAAAGAAAAATTAACGTTACCACGGAATGTGCAGTCAAAAAAGAGAGGCATCAAAAAAAAAAAAAAGAAGAAGAAAAACAGGCCGAGAGTGAAGGACTTGAAAGGAAAAAACAGGATATTGCACCAGTCGGTGAGTCACTTGTTTGCTCTTTTTCTGATTGTCTGATCACTTTTGAACTCTTGTTGGTCATATTTTCTACGGATTTTTACGTAGCAAGTACCCTGTTTTGTTAAAGTGAGAAATTTAGAATAAAATATTTTGACTTGAACATAGTATTATAAGCTTCTGCTTAGACTATTTAAGTGGTATCTTTAATTTTATTACGAATTACTAAAGTTTAAAAAATTGAAAAAATTATCTGAAGGTTTTGCAAAACTAGAATAAATATTTTATCAATTATACGGGTGAATATCTTAATCAACGTACTAAAGTAAGTACTAAAAATGTCTCACTATTTTTATATACAGTAGTAATTTTGTTGACCTTATTGGTTGTTTCTAATTGACTATTAATCCAACCATAAAAAATGATTATTTAATATGAAGATATTGTATTTTTTATTTTTTTAATAATTTTTTTTTTAAAAGAAACTGAAAAAAGAGCTCATTTTTAGCACGGGCTATGCTGCGCAACGGATTCTTTAAAACTGAACCGTTTTTACGACGATGAGGTGTAGCAGCTTGCATTGCTATTGTGGTAAAAAGATAAGCACCCACTAAACATTTGGCGTGCTCACAGTCGTTTGTTATAGAGATGGGAAATGTAAATACGACGTCTTTTCTGTAGACAGTGCGAAAGTTTCCGACAGAATTTGGACAACGGATACAAATATTCATGGTATGAAACGTAACCTACCAATCTAAAGTCAATGACTGGATGTTTAATGGGTCGGTTTACGAACAAAGAAGCGTAGAAGATAGCCGAAATTAGAGAGTAGTAAGTGAATAAACAGTGCTCGCATTATATAGAATTGCCTAATGCTTAATGATAAGGTCAAACTATCTTGTGACACGAAACGAGTAAAACGCAATTATCCAATTAAGTCAGGGGCACAGATAATCCCTCTGGCCCGTTGGGCCAAGTGTATACCGTCATTGTCACGAATAATCACGTCAAATGTGACTGAGCACTTGAGAGACAAAATAGATTGAAATTGTCTTGAATAATCTCGCCAAACAGAGGCTGATCCGTTTAGAGACAAAAAATGAGTATGAACTAAACAAATGGTTAGGTTAACTAATGTTCTCTCAAAAAATCTCATCAAAAGTCACTGAGAATTTTGTTTTATTTGCGTGTTAGGTGTTTTTCTTTGTCGGTTTTTTGCTACATAGATTCAGATAAATACGCAACACCAAAATATTAAAATGTTAAGTAGTTTTAATTTGAAAATACAAGCAATACCGCGTTGCGATCATGTAAGGCACTTGACATAAAGAAGAGTATTCTTTAAGAACTGAAACTCTTTATGACGATGAGGCACGGCGGCTTGCATTGTCAGTGTGGTAAAAAGATTAGTACCCACTAAACATTTGGCGTGCTCACAGTCCTTGCTTATAGAGATGAAGAATGTAAATACCGACATCTTTTTTCTGTAGACAGTCCGAAAGTTATAGACAAAATTCGAACAACTGATCAAATTTATAGGGTATGCAATCTAACCTAGCCGTAAGAAGTTAGTGACTGGACGTTTGATTGACCGGTTTACGAACAAAGAATCTTAGAGGGTAGCGGAAATTAGAGAGTAGTAAGTGAATAAGCAATGCTTGCGTTAGATAGAACTGCCTATGCGTAATGATATGGTTACACTGTCTTGTGACATAAGAGGAGAAAAAAAGCAATAATTGTTGCATAATGTTGGTATCCGATTCAGTCGAGAGCACAGATAATGCCTCTAGCCCGTTGGATCAGATCTTAATCGTCATTGTCATGAATAATCTCGTCAAAAGTGACTGATCACTTAAGAGACAAAAATATGCCGGACTTTCGCCAAACAGAGGCTAAGCCATGAACGGAAAAAATGTCTCTGAACTAAACTAAGGGTTAGATTAACTAGTGTTTTCTCCATAAATCACATTAATAGTAACTGAGCAATAAAGAAGCAACAGAGTCATAGGACTAGATAAAAAATGTGTGATAACTAGTCCAAATTTCAAAGAGTAATTTTTTACACAAAGAAAACTATTTAGGTAGTTGTCGTAAAAAATCTATCAATAAGCAAGGAGAGATATAAATGTTCTGACAGATAGGATATTAAGAGAATCGAGAATTTATGTGAAGGAATAAGAAAGGAAGCTGCGTGAAAAAAAACACACGAAAAATATATATGTATAAATGCATCTTGAAACACAATTAACATTATAACTAATGTGTTATGAAAACTCTCAACAAGCAATAAATTGTTTTTATTACTAATATTAAAATATCCCCTTCCAGTTTGGTGAATTTACAGACCCAGGACCAATAAAGATAGAGGACGATTAAAACTCTGATTTGGTCTTGCAATGATTTTACTGGGTTTTTAAAATATTTCGAACATCTGAAACTGTATTCTTGCACAACCAGACTGAAATACTTAAACACTGCTTCAGAAAAAAATACACCCTCGCTATTTAAAAAAAAAAGTTATCTGGAAAATACGCTGGAATTCTTAAATATTTACAAATGAAAATAAGAAATAAATAAGGAAAACATTTTGACGAAAAAAGTATAAAATGGACATATCGAACGTTATGTTAAATATTTGAAAGAATACGTTGGACTTTCTTTATATTTACAAATGAAAGCGAAATGAATAAAGAAATCCATTTCTGACAAAAAGTATAAAACAGAAAACATCGAACAAACTATATACCAAGACATTCTTTGAATTTAATCATTCATATTAATTTATTTTTATTTCGGACTATTATTCTCATCTTTATTAGTTGTTGTTTTTCATCTTTATTGGTTGTTGTCTGTTTTTTTTTGGGTTTTTTTTACGACGTTTCGGCCAACTATTGCTCTGACCTTCGTCAGATGGTAACCGTGACGGATAGGAACCTCGAATCTCCTAACTGAATTCTCAGCAATCCCTGCCATCTGTAGTTGTTGTCGTCTCACCATGTTTTGGCCAAGTAAACCTCTGGCTGGCCTTGGGTAGGATTGAAACCGCTATCTTCAGACAATGTCCACCGGACAACGAATCAAATTTCCAGGACATGAAATGTAACCTAGCCATCAAAAGTTAGTGACTGGACGTTTCATTGGTCGGTTTACGAACAAAAAAGCTTAGAGGATAGCGGAAAATAGAGAGTAGTAAGAAACAGTACTCGCATTAGATAGAACTAATTATGCTTAATGATAAGGTCAAACTATATTGTGACACGAAAAGAGTAAAATGCAATAATTGTTGTATAATGTTGAATCGGGGCACGGATAATCCCTCTGGCCCGTTGGGTCAGGTCTTAACCGTAATCGTCACAAATAGTCTCGTCAAACAGAGGCTAAACCGTTAAGAGACAAAAAGTGGCTGTGAAGTAAACAAAGGGTTAAATTAACTAGTGTTCTATCAAATAATCTTATTAAAAGTAACTGAGCAATAAAAAAAACAAAAGAGTTATAGGACTAGGAAAAAAGTTTAGTCAAAATTTCAGAGTAAGTTTTAATAAAAAAAAAAATTTTTGACAGTTTTTATAAAATTCTATCAATGAGCAAGGAGAGATATAAACATTATTACTGATAGGATATTGGGTAGAATCGAGGGTTTTGTAAGATACGAGGGGCGTGCAATAAGTAATGTCCCTGGCCCACTTCCAGTTGTCTGATCTAGCTGAAATTTTGCATGTGCAATGATTTATATCTCTACGTGGAAAATTACAGCTCTGAACTAATTGCGGCTTCTGTTTTACAGGTGTTTGAACTGAGTCAGGTGTGAAATGGAACCTGTTGAATGTCGAGCAGTGATCCGGTTTTTGTATTTGAAAGGACGCACACCACAGGAGACTTTTGATGAATTGAAAGAAACTTATGGTGATAATGCCCCATCATATGACCTTGTAAAACGCTGGCATCGTGAATTCAAACATGGCCGGAAATCTGTGGAAACAGCTCCTATACCTAGTCGCCCCCCTTCTGCCATTGATGAGGCATCTGTCCGTCAAGTTGAGGCTGCCATTTTGGAAGATCGGCGCATTACTATTCGCCAAATAGCCCAAGATATCAAAATTAGTACAGGGTCTGTGGAAACTATCATTCATGACCATTTGCATATGCATAAGGTGTCTGCCAGATGGATTCCCAGGTTGCTCACACCATTCCATAAGCGAGAACGCGCCGAGTGCTCGAGGATGAATTTGGAGATGTGCCAAGAAGACGAGTCAAAGTTTTTCAAAAGACTGATTACACAGGATGAAACCTGGGTCCATCACTATGATCCAGAGACCAAAGCCCAGTCAATGCAGTGGAAGCAGTTGGACTCACCACCTCCAAAGAAGGCAACGGTGCAGCCCTTCGCTGGCAAGGTCATGCTCACAGTCTTCTGGGACCAGGACGGAGTAGTGATGACAAATTTCCTGTCAAAGGGTACCACAATTACAGGAGCCTATTATGCATCACTTTTGAGGAAATTAAGGGAAGCTATCAAAATCAAGAGGCGGGGCAAGATTAGCTAAGGTACACTCCTCCTGCAGGACAACGCTCCGTTCCACAACTCACATGTTGCCAGATCAGAAGCACGGGCGTGTGGTTATGAAATCCTCCTCTATCCTCCCTTATCTCCTGACCTTGCACCCTCTGACTTTCACCTCTTCCCAGCCATGAAGTTGTTTTTGAAAGGAAAGCGTTTCCCAGATGATGCAGCCTTGATTTCTGAAGTCACGTCATGGTTGGAGGACCAACCTGGGGTGTTCTACAAAAACGGTCTCCAGAGCTGCATCAAACGATGGGAGAAATGCATAACTCTGGGTGGTTCCTATGTAGAGAAAGACTAATAACTGTGCCAAGTTCCGTTGCTCTACAGCTATGGGAAGTGGGTCAGGAGCATTACTTATTGCACGCCCCCCATAATAAGAAAAAAAGCTGCGCGAATCCCCCCCCCCGTTTTTTTAACAGTTCATTGAGTTTTTTCCCCTTTCAACGTATTAAAACGTTATCTTTAAATATTTGGAAGAATACGTTGGAGTTCCTTTATATCTACAAATGAAAAAGGAAATAAATAAAGAAAGGAAATTTCTGACGAAAAAAATGATAAAATTGAAATATCGAACAAGCTTTATAATAAGACACTTTTTTTTTAATTTAATTAATCATGTTTTATTGTGTAAACTTTTGAGTTTTTTTCTGGATTTCTTTCATTATCTGAGGCAGGTTTAATTAAGTTCTTGTAAAGCTTTTTTTTTGTGGAAAGGAGAGTATGTAACGGAGCGCATATGAAAATATCAGCGGTAACCAATGCAATGGCAAGCGATTGTATTAGTAGCAGGAGCAGCGTTTAAACGCATATGCAAATTGGCAAATGTACTCGGACTTTCGTCTGGGAAAAAAGAAAAAAGGACACGACGTGGTCTAAAAAAGAAAAATGTCGACGCCGAAGGAGACGGACATGAAATGTGAAGGCGAGAATCGGCTGGCTGTAGCCAGCGTGCAGTAGGAAGAAAGAGAAACGCGGCCAAGTTCAATGGACATGTGACAGCGAGAGATTTTTAAGCTGACGTCGATACGGGGAGAAACAAAATATGTAATAAACGGCTTATGTTAAAAAAGAAAGAAAGAAAAAGCCGAGTCGGATTTATTCATTTTTCTTCTTTTTTTTTCCTGCGACGTTGCGACGTTACACAATTAAATTCGCAGAAATTGGAATTCACAACAAAAGGTAACGTTTTTAATCTCGTATTTTAATATTTCAAATGTTAAAATGGCTCCAGGGTACACATGGTCTGTTAGATATGTAGAAATTTAATTTCCGAGAGAAGATAGCCTTTCTCAGTCAGGCATTATAATCTTGCAAATGTGGAGATGAATCCTGGACAGAAATGGTTTATTCGATTTATTAAAATTTATATTTAAAATAAGATCTAAAGTTGTTCGATCAGGTGTTATAATATTACAAATAAAGATGGCTTCAAGACACAATAGTCTATTAGATTCGTAAAAATTTGAATTTTCAATAGAAGACAACGTTTCTCAATCAAGTATTTAATATGAAAAATGTAGAGTTGGCTTCAGAACACAAATAATCCATAAGATTTGTAATAATTGCCAATTACGATAGAAAACGACGTTTGACAATCAGATACTGTAATATTGCAAATATAGATACGGTTCCAGGACAGAAATGGGCCACTAAATTTGTAGAAATTCAAATTTACGACAGAAAATTAGCGTTTTTCAATCTGGTATTATAATGTTGCCAATGTAGCGATTGCTCCAGAAGACAAATGGTCTATTAGATTTGTAGAAGGTAGAATTTACTAGAGAAAATAACTTAATTGGAATTTACGACAGAAGATAACGTTTCTTAATTGGGTATTATAATATTTTTAACGCGAAAATGGGTCCAGGAAACACATAGTTTATTAGATTTGTGGAAATTAAAATTTACGATAGAAGATAAAGTTTCCTAATAAGGTATTATAATATCGCAATTATAGAGACCAAATGATCTATTAAGTGCGTAGATATTTGAATTTACAAGATCAGGATAACGTTTCTCAACTAGGTATTACAGTATCGCAATTGTAGGGATGGTTCCAAGATACAAGTAGTTTATTAGATGTGTACAAATTGGGATTTACAGTCGAAAATAATGTTGCTCCATCAAGTATAAAAATATTGCAAATCTAGATAACGTTCTAGGAAACATTGTCTATTAAATTCGTAAAAATTTGAATTTGCACCAGAAGATAATATTTTTAATCAGGTATTTTAATATTCCGAAAGTAGAAAGTGCTCAGGTGCAAAAATACGTACATGGCTACTAGACGTAAATGATCTATTACCTTCGTGGAAATTGTAATTTCCCATAGATAATAACGTATTCTAATCAATTATTTAAATTTTGCAAATGCTGACATGGCTCCAGGGCGTAAACGATTTATTAGATTCGTAGAAAGTGCAAATAGCAAATATTTGTTATTAGTATCTATTAAGTTCGTAGAAAGTGAAATATACAGTGGAAAATAACGTTTCTTAATCAGGTATTATACTATTTCCAATATAAATATGGCTCCAGGTCACAAATAATCTATTAGATTTGTAAAAATTGGAATTTACAATAGAAGATAACTTTTCTCAGTAATGTATTATAATATTGCAAATGTAGAGATGGCTCCAGGGCACAAATTTTTCTATTAATTTCGTAAAAAAAATTTAATTAATAATAGAAAATAACTGTTATCAATCTCGTACTCGAATATATCAAATGTTAAGATGGCTCCAGGATACACATGGTCTGTCTCTTAGATATGTAGAAATAAATTTCCCATAGAAGATAACGTTTCACAATCAGGTATTATAATGTTGCAAATGTAGAGACGAATCTTGGACAAAAATTATCTATTAGACTTCTAGAAAATTGAATTCAAAATAACTGATAACGTTGATCAATCAGGTGTTATAATATTGCAGATGTAAAGGTAGCGCCTGGACACAAATGGCCTACTAGATGTAGAGAGATACGAATTTGCGATAGAAGATACCGTTTCTCAATCAGATGTTACTATATTGCAAATATAAAGATGGTTCCAAGACACAAATGGTCTATTAGATTCGTACAAATTAGAATTTACCATAAAAGATAAAGTTTGTCAATCATAGTATTAAAATATTGCAATCGTGGAGATGTCTCCAAGTTACAAATGGTCGATTAGATTCGTAGAAATTAAAATTTACGATAGAAGATAACGTTTCCCAATCAAGTATTCTAATATTGGAAATGTAGCGATTGCCCTAGGACACAAATGGTCCATTTGATTTGTAGAAGGTGGAATTTACTGTAGAAGATCACATTATTGGAATTTTCGATAGATAATGTTTCTCAATCAAGTATTATAATATTACAAATGTAAAAATGGCTTAAAAACATAATTCGATACCTCCGTTTAATCTCAGATGACAAAGGATACCCCTGTAGGGGAAGCTGCGTGTGTAATTCTGAAGCAAGGGTTGCGCAATCCCCAATCACACCTCTCTTGAATCGGTACCGCTTGAGTCTAGTGGCAAGAAAAAGTGCAGGACGAATGGAAAGAATGCCGAGATAAGCGGAGAGCACATATAGCACCAGGAAATTCCAAATAGTCACCCATTCAGTACTGACCAGGTTCAATGTGGCTTAACTTCAGTGATCCAACAGGAACTGGTGTGTCAACATGATTATGTCGTACAATTGGTTTTGAAAATTCAACAGAAATAGGAATTTATTAGAAGATTACGTTTTCTCAATCAGGTATTAAAATATTGGAATTGAAGAGATGGCTTAAAATTTCAAATCGCTCATTAGATTCGTACAAATTTGAATTTACAATAGAAGATAACGCTTCTCAACCAGATATTATTATATTGCAAATGCAGAGATGGCTCCAGGATACAAATAGTATATTATATGCGTACAAATTGGAATTTACAATAGAAAATAATGTTTTTTAATCAAGTATTATAATATTGCAAATGTAGAGAATGATATTGGAAAAACATCACGAAATTCGAATTTACGATAGAAAATAACCTTTCACAATAAGGTATCATATTGTAAATGTAGACATGGATCCAGCTTACAAATTTTCTATTAGATTTTTTTTTAATTTGAATTTACAATCGAAAATAACGTTTCTCAATCAATTATATTTTTATATTTAAAATGTTAAAATTGCTTTAGGATACACATGATATCTTATATATTCATGTGGACCCAAGGTTGGGGACCACGGAAGGAAAACATGAAACACGGATTAGTTGTAAGAAAGCTATATTAACCAAAAGGTTACAAAGATATGATAAAGGGTAAACGGAGCGTACTATCCGGTGATGTCCAATATAGGTAGTCGTATGTGCTGCGCACTATTAGTACTCCTGCTGATTCTAAAATATAACGATACTGCTCCTTATGTTATATTTAAGAGTCTTATTAAAGAGAGTCTTAGAGTTTTAGAGTCTTAGAGAGGGATGTTGTTGTAAGAGAGAGAGAGAGAGAGATGTTGTAAGAGAGATTGTTCGTGTTATGATGATTCATATATATATACAAATGTTCATACTTAGAAGTGTAGATATGAGATATAGAGTTCACATTGTACATATGAGATGTCGAGACGTGTATGTAAAGACATTTTATAACACAGATATATAGACATATAATAACAATTTTCACTTTACCTTTTGGTAGAATTACAACACAAAGACGACGTTAATAAAAACACATGGTGGGTTTATTTCTTCTCCAGACCGGTCGTGGTTTTCATCATCAAGAATTCAAAGCTTCACATTCTAACTTTCCAAAGTGACCGTCTCGCTTCTAGACGTTCGAATGTCCATGTCTGGACTGTCGTCTGTCGTCCTCAGACTCTCTCTGACTCTCTCCCAGTTTCTCCCCTCCTTCTCTAAAGTTTTCTAACTATATCTAGAACTTCCCATTTTCCATGACGTCATACACATGTTAAAACATGTGTCTTCTTTCACGTGTTCTGGACATGCGTGTCCAAAACTTTTTCCTTTGTTTACAAAAGGAATTTTAACCTATATTCCCAATAACCTATTTTTCCAATATGTTAAAAACATGTTTATTAAATTATCTTGTATAGTTGCATTCCTCAATTGAATTTTTCATAACAGACTTGTCAACGCACATTCTTTTCTTGAAACTATGTTATCTCTAAGCTAAACAATGGTTTGTTTTACATTCCATTTTCTAGTTCTCTCTCGTAATCTATTTCTAAACCTAATTTACGAGGTTTGAATTTCGTCTATTCTATTTCATTTTCATTTTAACTAAATATCTCTATTTTTATACTGACATGAAAAGGGGACAGCCCTTATCATGTAACATCCCTCCCTTCCATATTTTACAACAAAAAAAAATGTATCATTTTTAAATTTAGTACATTTTTTCTACATTTACACAACCACACAGCTAGGAAAGATCAGGCAAAAAAAAAATCTCTTTCAGTCAGCCCTCCTCGGCCGACTTCACAATTATTATATTTTTATAAGATCAGAACCTTTCTGATCTTCTTGGCATTTACTTTTTGGGTGTAGGGTCTTTACCTATGATTCACATCAGCTACTTTCCAGCCACCCATATGCCGCAGACTAGAGGTTTCCACCTCCCTCGAAATGGACGACTCCCTTCGTCCCAAAAGTGTCCTGATCGTCTCTTTCCGCATGGTTAGTCTTATCAAGTATGGCTTTGTTTTTTTTTTTATTCTATAACTATCTTATACGGGACATACCAAAGCTCATAACCAATCTTCTTGGTTGGCTTTAACTATCAAGATATACCTTTTTTTTTCTCTCATACGGATTCACTCGGATTTCCTTGCTTGGATTCTTGAAACTTCGACGAGGATTTAGAAATATCACCGCTAACTAACTAACACCTTTTGCGCTTCAACACCTTAATTGCGCGCTAAATTCTATCTAGTTGCCCGATTTTTTTGTGATTTTTCTTTTCTCTCACCAGAGCTTCCAAGATCCAGCAGATATATCCCACATTCATGCGTCTCTAAAAAAAAATACAAGGTTATATCTTTCTTGCGTAATCCACGGCATATTTTTGCCTGTCTCTTACTTCATTAAGCTATATGTGATTGCCTCGGGACTACCTATCATCGGTTTACTGGCCCCCTTAAGAATTTTCGTATTCTTTCCAACGCCTGTTTATTAATTAAGCCAAGTCTTACCGCTTGCTTGGAGTCGTTACGTGCAACCAGCTTATTTTAAGCACTTAATTAACCAGGTTCCCAAATTTTTCGAATAGGGGCACATCTTGTGCTTATCAATCCCTACCAAGTCACTTTTCTTGGAAAAAAATTATAGGATCTCTAAAAAAACAAAAACCAAAAACCAAATGCTAAAAAAAACATTTTTCTTACGGCTTATCACATCTAAAAACTCTCTAAATACCCGTTTACGTAATTTTAATTCTTCTCCCCCTTCTTAAATTCTAACTGAATCTGTAAGCCAACCATACGTCTTAGCTAGTTTTATTTTCTCCTAGACTGCTTAAATCTAATTTATATTTACTGAGACTTTGAATTCTTGCTGTGAAAATCAATAACATTTACATTGAGTATAGATTTACAATATTGTTTAAAACACATTTTCAAAAGAAAATACCTTAATACATTTAAATATTTTGCAACAAAACACAAAAAAAATAAAAATTCGTTACATCATACATTTCAAAAGTCCGTTAACACAAAACAAAAAATTGTCCCTTTTTCAAAGACCAGAACAATTAAAACACACTAAAAAGCCGAAAATTATACACAATGCATAAATTTGATTTTCATTTCTGCATCTTTCTTTTTTCTATAGTGTATTTTATTTTATTTATTTATATATTAATTCTTCCTTTTAATACTCGATAATTTTAAATGTACTTTCGACTTTTGACACTAAATTGTTATTTATTATGATTGACAGTTTCTCTAAACAATTCAGACATTAACACACATTTTTAGGAATGACACTGTCCTATTTTCTATTTGTTTTTATTTTATTTATGAATGAAATATTCGTGGGTAGTTTTTTTTAACTGACCGTATCTCTTTTATCATTCATTACGGCATATCGGCCTTTTTTTCTTTTTTAATATTTTCTTGTAAACTGTGTGCGTGTGTGTTCAAATTTTTTTTTCTTTTTGTTCGCATTTCTGTGATCGTGTGATGTTTTTTTTCGTGGTATTATTTATTTATTTATTTTTTTAATTATCTTGGACCCTTTTAAAACGTTGTGTTTCTTTTTTTTCCGTGGTAACCGAAGTTTTTTTTTTTTTTTTTTTAACTCACCCTTGCTGGGTGGTCAGGTCGCTACGGCTCCAAATTGTATTTATTGTATATTTACCCCAGGTTCGGTATTGCATCGTTGATGCAAATTGGTCAACGGGCACCAAATTGTGTTTGTTATATTTAAGAGTCTTATTAAAGAGAGTCTTAGAGTTTTAGAGTCTTAGAGAGGGATGTTGTTGTAAGAGAGAGATGTTGTAAGAGAGATTGTTCGTGTTATGATGATTCATATATATACAAATGTTCATACTTAGAAGTGTAGATATGAGATGTAGAGTTCACATTGTACATATGAGATGTCGAGACGTGTATGTAAAGACATTTTATAACACAGATATATAGACATATAATAACACTTTTCACTTTACCTTTTGGTAGAATTACAACACAAAGACGACGTTTATAAAAACACATGATGGGTTTATTTCTTCTCCAGATCGGTCGTGGTTTTCATCATCAAGAATTCAAAGCTTCACATTCTAACTTTCCAAAGTGACCGTCTCGCTTCTAGACGTTCGAATGTCCATGTCTGGACTGTCGTCTGTCGTCCTCAGACTCTCTCTGACTCTCTCCCAGTTTCTCCCCTCCTTCTCTAAAGTTTTCTAACTATATCTAGAATTTCCCATTTTCCATGACGTCATACACATGTTAAAACATGTGTCTTCTTTCACGTGTTCTGGACATGCGTGTCCAAAACTATTCCCTTTGTTTACAAAAAGAATTTTAACCTATATTCCCAATAACCTATTTTTCCAATATGTTAAAAACATGTTTATTAAATTATCTTGTATAGTTGCATTCCTCAATTGAATTTTTCATAACAGACTTGTCAACGCACATTCTTTTCTTGAAACTATGTTATCTCTAAGCTAAACAATGGTTTGTTTTACATTCCATTTTCTAATTCTCTCTCGTAATCTATTTCTAAACCTAATTTACGAGGTTTGAATTTCGTCTATTCTATTTCATTTTCATTTTAACTAAATCTCTCTATTTTTATACTTACATGAAAAGGGGACAGCCCTTATCATGTAACACTTAGAGTGTTATATCACATGATAATAGTATAGTAGTTGAAGAGTACATGATGCAGGTAAGTTTCGGTCTCACAACATATATGTAGAAATTAAATTTCCGATAGAAGACAAAGTTTCTAAATCAGGTATTTTAATGTTGCAAACGTAAAGATGGCTCCAAGACACACATAGTTTATTAGATTCGTATAAATTGGAATTTACGCTAAAAGATAACGTTTCTCTATCAGGTATTAGAATATTGCAATTGTAGAGATTGCTCGAAGATACGAACGGTCTATTAGATTCATAAAATTTTTGAATTTCCAAAAGAAGATAACGTTTTTCAATCAGGTATTTAATATTACAATTATAGTGATGGCTCTAGGTAACATATAGCCTAGTAGATTCGTAAAAATCGGAATTTACCATAAAAGATAACGTTTCTCAATCAGGTATTATAATATTACAATGGTAGAGAATGCTCTAAGAAAGCCATAGTCTATCAGATTTGTAGAAATTCGAATTTACGATAGACGTTTAGTTGATAATGAAGACAACGAAAGGAAATCTCATGTAATAAACAACTTTATTTGTCATCCTCGTTAGTAGCGTGTACAAGAAAGAAACGGGTTAATAGGAAAGTTCAGTGTTCGTGCGCGCTTGTATTTATAGTTGTCGTGAAAAGAGTTTCTGATGTGGGGACGTAGATTAGATACCCTTATTAAAAGAGAGAGAGAGAGAGAGAGAGAAGTATTCAATGTGTTTACATGTTGGAGCGTGCATCCGATAGTAGAGACGGAGCAAAGGGTTAGCGTCTCGTAGTATGGAAAGTGTACGTGTGTGAAACGCATGTTGATGATAGTCATGTTGGCTTGTAATACTCACATTAGCCTGGGGCCAAAAGCCCGGGCGAATGTCTGCTGCCAGCGAAAGCCAGGGAGAAAGAGGGTTTGCGATTTTGCCTTTTATGTACTCGGTCACGTGATTGAGAGCTGGCTTGTGATTGGACAAGCCAGGGAGGAAATGGATTTCAAATCTCGAGTCGCGAGTATTAGCTCCTGCCTGTGCTTGTAGCAAGTTTCGACTGCTACAGACGATAAGATTTCTCAATCAGGTATTATAATGTTGCAAATGTAGAGATGACTCCAGGACACAAACATTCTATTTGATTTGCAGAAATTAGAATTTGAAATAGAAGATAACGTTTCCCAATCAGGTATTATAATATTTGCAAATTTAGAAATGGCTTCAGGACACAATTTATCTATTATATTTGTAATAAATATCTTTATTAGTTTTATAATAATTGAAATTACGATAGAAAATGACGTTTGACAATCAGGTATGATAATATTGACCTTGTTAAGATAACTCGAGGACACCAATGATCTAATAACTTTGAAGAAATTTGAATTTACTATAGAAGATAACGTATTTCAATCAGGTATTAAAATATTGCAATTGTAGATATTGCTTAGGATACAAATGTTTTACTGTTGTGTGTGTGGGGGGGGCAGCTACTAACCTGGCTCTCTTCTCCAGTCTTACTAACGAAGATAATCAATAAAGTTGATTTTAAATGTTAGAATGAGACTTCTTTTCTTGGTTTCGTTTTCAACTAAACTAGTATGCAGGTGCGCGCATTGATAATGAAAGTTAATGGGCTCGAAACCAGTTAGCCTCAACCCTTCGGCGTTTGTGTACTTAACCTGACACAAACAGGTTGCATCAAGTCACTATTAGGATAAGGAAATTGAAATTTACAATAGAAGATAACGTTTTTCAATCAGGTATTATAATACTGGAATTATAGAGATGGCTCCAGTACACAAATAACATATTAGATTCTTAGAAATTGGAATAAGTAAGAAAAACGTTTCTCAATCGAATATTAAAATACTGCCAAAGTAGATATTGCCCCAGGACACAAATGGTCTGTTAGATTCGTAGAAATTGGAATTTATAAGAGAAAATAACGTTTCTTAATCAGGTATTAAAATATTTAAAATCTAAAGATAACTGCAATGTAGATATGCCTCTGAGTCACAAATTGTTTATTAGATTTATAGAAATTGGGAGTTACGATAGAAGATAACGCTTCTCAATCAGGCATTATCATATCTCAAATGTAGAAAAGAAACTTTTACATATTCTCTAATTTAGAGATCTTTTCTTAAACTATGGAGTTACTATTAAACCTTGTGTTATTAAAATATTTAAAATCGTCCACTCTTGGTCACAAAAAGTATCGATACTTTTTTGTGTGAATAACAGGTCCGCTGAAAATATAAAAAAATAATAAAAAAATAAAATATTAAATACAAAAAGTAATATCGTTTTCATGCTTCAAAAACCCTCAGAACCTTTAAATCACTATCCTAGAAACATTAACACACACACACACACACACACACACAGTATATATATATATATATATATATATATATATATATATATATATATATATATATATATATATATATATATATATATATATATATATCACGGATATGATTTATTAAATACAAATGTAAGAAGGGCACAATGAAATGTGAAACATAAAAGACTGAAAATAACATACGAAGAACTAGCGAAATATTCCACGTCAATAGTCCCGTAACACATCTGGAATAACATGAGTTGTAAGGGCAAACAATTTATAGAGAATGCATGAGCAAGGCATATTTTGTGGCGAAATTACCCGTGTTACATACGAATGAATTGATCTATACACAATAAATACCGGAAGACAAAGACGTAAGACAGGAGTCGATATCTAGTTGACCAACTCACAATTTTGTATGTTCTTGTTTCTTGTTAAGATACTCTGCTACTCTATTCCCGTGTTCTGTTTTCCTTGTAACCCTTTAAACAGGGGTATAATACTGGCGAGCGAGGTTTCTAAAAACTCACGAAAGAAACCCGAATTCAAATACCCCACAAACGGAATTAGGATTCGAAAATTTACGAAGATTACCCGAGCTTCAATACTACAGTGTTCTTACAACACTGATGGACGAAAGATTCGGGAGTTGACGAAAATCAAGTGTCTAAAACACTAGCGTAAAAAAACAAAAAGCAAAAAAAAAAAACAAACAACGATACAACATCTTCGAATTGAAAAAAAAACTAAGTACAAGTTCGGCGTGGAACTAAAACACGGCGTTTGCAACTATAACATTCGCGACAAAAACAGCGTTTTTTTAAACACCGATTGCACCATCAGGTCAAAACGAATGCAGTGTCTTAAACACTGACAAAAAAAAAACCCACCTAAGAAACATCTGCGTAAAAAAGAAAGATGACAAAGAATATTTTTTTCTCTCTTTTTTTTTTTCACCTTTTCTCTGTCCATTGCAGTTTATCGTCAGTTGGCACTGAAAAAAAAAAAAAAAAAAAAAAAGAAGAAGTACGGATTTTCGTGTTTTTTTTTTTTTTTTTTTTTTTTTTTTTTTTTTGCTCGTTTGTTTTTCTTCTCTGTTAAATATTTCAGAACAATTCCGTACCGCATTCGTACTTTTATTCTATGAAAAAAAAAAAAAAAAACACAACTATTTTCAGGGGATTATAATTTAAAACAGGACATTAAAACTGTAAGCACAAAATGAGTGGAAAATGAATTGCTGTTCCCCCCCCCCATTTTTTAAGTACTAAAACTTTGTTAAACCAAACACAGTTTAAATAATAATAATAATAATAATAATAATAATAATAATAATAATAATAATAATCACATTAAGAAGAAGAAGAAGAAGACAAAAAAAGAATGTGCAATTAATTATTTTACCAACTATAAAAGATGGCCGCGCTCCAGATAGCGTTGAAACAATTAGTGAACTTACAAATAAACAACAACAGCAGCAGCAACAATAACAATTTGTAAAATTACAAATCCAACAGCAAAAACGTACTGATGGAAACTGTAACGACTACAGGGTCAACAACATGAAAAGCAAGAACAAATACAAAAACAGTTATTTGCCCGGCAAAAGCATCTAGTGTTACTTGCATAAGTCGTAAAAAATAATGCGTCCACTGAGAATGGTACCGCATTTTTAGAAGATTCAACATGGAATGCGATTGACAACATCAGAATAAAACTTTTTTAGTATAGATTGTCAGCATTGGTTCGATCCAAAAAAATTTCGTTTTCTATTTCGCAAATTGGAAACTGCTGAACAGAAATAATTTTGGATTTTATTTTGCCACGTAAAACTTCGGAGCTATCTTTCTCCCATACGGTGGAACTTCTTACAGAACTTTTTAGCCCGAAAGTCTCTTTATTCCATAAACGATGGAAATGCTTGTATCTGGCAAAAAGTGACAAAGATGGCTTCGCAGCATATTCGGCCGTGGTTAATAAACGAATTTAAACAATCAGACTTTGAGTGTGGACAATTTTAAATGCTTAGCATGTGCACAAGAACTAACACCAGCTCGAGATGCTGAAATCAGAAGGCGTGTTCTAACAAAATTAAAAAACGAACCGAGTTTAACTCTACAAAAAATTAACAGAGGACTGCTAGAAGATAGAAATTATTATAAAAGAATCAAAGTATATCGAATCTGGCATCGCACATATAAAACAAGTATCCAAGAAATCTAAAACACACGTAACAAATAAAACACAGGAAACTGCATATCCGCACATATCTAAAATAGAATTTTCAGAAAAGAAAAATTCCGCCTTCTTATAATCAATGCGAAAATCTGTATTGGGTTAGAGACCGCTCATATCTGTAAACACAACAACAACTGTTTAGCATGTAAAAAAAGTAGGACACAAAAGTTCCCATTGCAGGAATATAATTAAAAATGAAACCCGCGTGCGTTTAGCAGAAATGAAGAAGGTGTGAGACTAACCGTAGCCCTCGGCGCAAGAGGGTCCGTGTGTGCCTGGCGTGTGGGGTGGTGGCTGATCCTGTGGTCGGGGCAGCGGAAGAAAGAGTTTCAAGATGGCGCCTGCCTGCTTTTATTAGAGACGGAATCTCGCAGGATCGCGCGAGATCTCGCGGGGATGCAAATTAGCTAGGCCATCTTGAGGAATAAAAATCGGTCCATTGGAGGTGCGAGGCAGTCGGGTTCTGACGTTCGTGGCGATTAGTACAGTGACCGTTGGGTTCCGTTTCTATTCGTGCAGTCAGCTGAGCTTTGTTAGTTACCTTCGCGCCGTGGCTGTCATTGTTTGTTGGTTTGCTGTGTGTTGCTGTGGTTCTTCAGTGAAACGCTTCGTCGCCCTCGACGAGACCCCCCGTCTCCTACACAAGATACTCTTACAAGCTATTTCGGCCCCCCCACTCTGAACTTGGTTTTCTTTTCTTCAATGGCGGATAGGTTCGATCTAAAGTTGATACCGGAATTCGACGGATCCGACCCGGTACTCAGCTGGGTTGAGAAGGTCGAGTTACATTGTCAGTTGTCCGGCGTGAAAAATGTCGAGCGCGTGATTCCTCTGCGGCTGACTGGCGGGGCCTTCGCTGTATATCAGCAACTCAGCGCTGAGGAGAAGTGTGACTACTCGAGTATCAAGGCGGTGTTGTACAGGGCGTTCGCCACTGACCCCGCCACTGCATGGGAGCAGTTTGAGACGAGGTCTATACGCTTGGGCGAAACTGTGGACGTGTATCTCGCCGAACTTAAGAAGCTGACGGTGTTGTTCGGCGGTCTTCCCGAGAGGGCCCTAGCCTACAAATTCCTGTCAGGAGTCCCCGCTGGAGCAAAGCAGTTCCTGCGAGCAACCTCTACCATGTCCTCACTACCGCTGAGTGACCTAGTGGACAGAGCCAGGACAATAATGAAGGATGACTCGACGGTGCAGGAACCGGTAGTCGCCGTCGCACAGGCCCCACCAAGTGGCGAAGGACCGTCTCAGGGACCCAGCCCGCAAGGTGATGTCATCTGCTACAGATGCAACGGGCGGGGCCACATGGCAAGAAATTGTAGAAGGCGGGCGACGGCTGTTCGCTGCTACCGCTGTAACAAAACTGGGCACATGGCCCGAGACTGTGCGGGAAACGGGGACAAGGTGCCAGTGCCGACCTCTTCCCCGAACAGAAAATAAACAAGGCGCTCCCTGTCATTCAGGTCCGAGTTAATGACACGTTATGTTCAGCCTCCTTGATTCCGGTTGCTCCCGCACCATAGTGTGTGCGGACTTCTGTCGGGCGTGGAAAAAGAAGAACGTCAGGATAACTACCATTACTGGAAAAATACGAATGTGTTGCGGCGTGGGTGTGGTACACATTCGCACAAGAACTGGGAACTCGGCCAACATCGAAGCGCTGGTGACACGCGAAAAGCCGCTGAGTTTCGACCTGTTGCTAGGCTACGATGCCATCAAAGCCCTGGGCGGCGTGCGCATAACGTGCGCTGGCATTGTAGAGTTTCAGGATAGGCCCCCGGTGTGCGCAGCACTAAGAGTCGACCAGCCGGACTTCAGTGCGGAATTCGACGACCAACAGAAGGCGTGGACCGCCACTTGGAGGTGGTCAGAAGACAAGGAACCGGCCAAACTACAAAACAAAGTGGCAGAGTACCGTATGCCCGACCAGATAAGGCCTGCATACGAAAGCGAGCTCCGTGAATGGATTAAGAACGGTTGGCTGATTCCATACCCCTATGACAAACTTGGACCCCCCAAGGGCCTGATACCGCTGATGGCAGTTGCACAACCTAACAAGTCAAAGGTGAGGCCGGTAATGGACTACCGTGAGTTGAATGCGCACGTTGATGCGTTCACAGCGGACGCCGACGTCTGTGCCAGCAAGCTACGAGAGTGGCGCCGGCAGGGGTCCAATGTTTCCCTACTGGACTTGAGAAAAGCATACTTGCAGGTCCGGATCGGCGAGGCGATGTGGCCTTTCCAGACAGTGATGTTTTCCGGGAAGAGATACTGTCTTACGCGACTCGGATTTGGGCTAAACGTAGCACCCCAGATAATGAAGGCTATCGTCAATGCCGTGTTGTCACAAGAAGAATGGATCAGAAAGGGAACATCGGCGTATATTGACGATATATACGTGAACGAAGATATCGTGTCCTCTTCGCGCGTAAGATCCAAACTTGCCGAGTTTGGTCTAAACTGCAAGGACTCTGAGCGGCTTGAGGATGGTGCCCACGTATTGGGCTTGAGTGTTCAAGAGGAGCAAGGGATCCTGAAGTGGAGGCGTGGAACCGCAGTTCCCGACATACCCGACGTTTACACAAGACGTGCCGTGTTCTCCCTGTGCGGGAAACTTGTGGGGCACCTTCCAGTATGCGGATAGGTTTGTGCAGCGACAGGCGTCATAAAAAGGAGGGCAAATGCGGTCACCAAAGGCTGGGACGATGAGATAACCGACGAACTATTGGTTCGAATGTTAAAGGAGACCGTCGCTAGTGTGAAAAAGAATGACCCCGCCACAGGGGACTGGTGCGTGCAGGGAGACGAACTGAGCGTGTGGGTGGACGCAAGTTCTCTAACGATCGGTGTAGTTTTGGAGAAAGATGGGGCCGTAGTTGAGGATGCCTGCTGGCTGCGACCGGCGAATGATGCTGCCCATATCAACCTGACAGAACTCGACGCTGTAATAAAGGGCATTAACCTGGCACTTCAATGGGAAGTGAAGAAACTGCGTGTGCACACTGACTCACTTTGCGTGCACCACTGGGTGTCGGACACACACTCACGAGCAAGGCCAGGGCACGCACCAAGGCAGCCAGCGAAATGCTGATAAGACGGAGGCTCGAGACTGTGAAAAAACTGGTGACGGAGTACAACCTGTCTGTAGAAGTAGTGCTCGTCACCTCGGACTACAACCTCGCCGACAAGCTCACTCGGGTACCACGGAGATGGTATGAGGCTATGAAGAAAGAAGCTAAGCCATTGCCTCTGTATGCTGCCTCCGTCGAGGAGGATGAAATCAGGAAGATACATCACGACAGTGGGCACCCCGGAGTACAACGGACCTACTACTTTGTGAAGTTGGCTAGACCATCAATACCAAAAAGCGCAGTAAGAGCAGTGGTCAGGGAGTGCCAAACGTGCCAGTCCATCGACCCCGCCCCAGCCAGATGGCGGAAAGGACAGCTGGGAGTGGACGCGACTTGGAGTCGGTTGGGTATGGATATAACCCACTACGGCAGCCAACACTTCCTCATGCTGATAGACTGCGGGCCAACGAGGTTCGCGATTTGGCGCCAATTAGCGAGGCAGGATTTCACCAGTGTCATCCACGAATTGGAATCCATATTCTACGAAAGGGGGCTGCCTGAGGAGATCCTCACGGATAACGACACGGCGTTCTGCAGCAGGGAATTTAGGCATTTTATGGACAACTGGGGGATCCGCCTTCGACACCGATGCGCGTATGTGTCGAGCGGCAACGGCATAGCGGAGCGATGCCACCGAACCGTGAAGAAGATCGCGGCCAGGAAGAAGTGTACGATCGCGGAGGCGGTTTACAGATACAACACAACACCTAAGGACACCGTGACTGGCGGCAGTGCGCCCACTGATGCGATTCATCACTACCACGTGCGCGTCAAGGACGTTGAAGTGTGTCTACCCGACCAACGAGAACCCCAGGGGACGTACCAAGTGGGAGACACCGTCTGGGTGAAGCCACCCGGCGGCCGGTGCACCAGCAGCTTTTGGAGGGGGCGGGTCACCGGCGTCATCAGTGAACAGGCCATACTAGTCGATGATACTCCGCGCCATGTAAGGGATGTCCGGCCCGCTCTAAGCGCTGACCAATCGGCAAGCAGTGGAAGTAGCGAGTCATCCGACGATGAGCGATGGATCCAACCCGTGCCCCACGAACCTGGTGACTCAACTGCGAGCAGTGGAAGGAGCGAGTCATCCGACGATGAGCGATGGATCCAACCTGTGCCCCATGGACCTGATGACTCAACTGCGAGCTCTAATGCTGATGCTGATGCTTCCGATGCCACTTCTGAGAGCTCCGATGAGGAAGTCCCGGCAATACCCCTCTGCAGGAGTGCTCGAATCAAACGGCCACGTCCGCCGTGTCACGTATGTGATCTGGAGGTGCAAGAGGGTCCGTGTGTGCCTGGCGTGTGGGGTGGTGGCTGATCCTGTGGTCGGGGCAACGGAAGAAAGAGTTTCAAGATGGCGCCTGCCTGCTTTTATTTGAGACGGAATCTCGCAGGATCGCGCGAGATCTCGCGGGGATGCAAATTAGCTAGGCCATCTTGAGGAATAAAAATCGGTCCATTGGAGGTGCAAGGCAGTCGGGTTCTGACGTTCGTGGCAATTAGTACAGTGACCGTTGGGTTCCATTTCTATTCGTGCAGTCAGCTGAGCTTTGTTAGTTACCTTCGCGCCGTGGCTGTCATTGTTTGTTGGTTTGCTGTGTGTTGCTGTGGTTCTTCAGTGAAACGCTTCGTCGCCCACGACGAGACCCCCCGTCTCCTACACAAGATACTCTTACAGAAGGTTTAGGCAAAGATGTGACGGTAAAAGATTTGGATACGATTCAGACGTTTCGATATAAAATTTAAATACATGGAAAAAATTGAATAGACTCACAGTGTTGAGATCACACAAAACTGCAAAGGCCGTTAACGACACACAATTTTTTTTTACCAACGTTACACTGTGACAGTGTCGCTAGATATATAAGAAAATGACGATGATGATGATGATGATGATGATGATGATGGAAGGAAAGAGCATTATTAAGAAAGGTTGTTATCATATTGATTCAATCCACGCACAATTATTTGTGCATATAATGAATTGAATGAATATAAGAAAACCTGTTTTCTTCCATGGGATGACACTCAACAGCCACTAAAAAGACGCTAGCTGAAAAAGTTGGGGCTTGGATTATAAAAATGTCTTTAATGTCTGAAGGCATTGCCAGGGCCGCTGCAAGAAAGGTAGGCTCTCTCTACCGTGCTAGAAAACTACTAACACCCGAAAGTATCCTGTACCTCTATAAGGCCACCATTCGCCCATGTATGGAGTATTGCTGCCACATCTGGGCTGGTGCATCTGCTACTAGTCTCTCGCTCCTTGACAAGGTTCAAAAGAGAGTCGCAAACCTGATAGGCCCTGAACTGGCATCTAAGCTTCAGCCTCTGTCCCATCGACTAAATGTTGCATCCCTCTGCCTTTTCTACAAGTATTTTAGTGGTGAATGCTCTGACGAACTGCAATCACTTGTGCCCCCACGACGCGAGCACCCTCGACAAACCCGACAGGCTACTAGATCCCACCCCCACACTGTAGAGGTCCCTAGATGTAAAAGATCTTTTTACTCCAGTAGTTTCTTCCCCAGAACCGCAAGACTCTGGAATTCCATTCCAGGTCCCTGCTTCCCCAACAGTACTGACGTGCAGAAGTTCAAGTGTAATGTGAACCGACACCTTGCTGCCCAAATCCCTACATAGTACCCCAGTAGTTGTTGCCCCTGATAGTAGCCCCCTACACCAAAGTGGCAATTTGCCTTGTTTGGGGTGAAAATGTAATAAAAAAAAAAAAAAAAAAAAATGTCAGAAATTGCGTCTTTTGGCAATTTGACAAGTCTCATCTCAATGCTAACCTTGTTAACGAAAATAGTTTACTTTGTCACCCCCACTCTTTCACCAGTCGGTTGAGGACGATCGTCGACCTGGGAACCCTTCCACTGCCGGTGATAATTCTTGGCCGTCTAAAGTTACTGGTATGGGGAAGGGACCGAATTATCGGTTGATCGCCTAGTTATATATCCTGGACCAATTCGTTGTGTACCTTCTTAACGACGAACGTCGTCGAAAGAGAGACCTGAATTTTTTTGTGTAGTAAAAAAAAAAAACCACAGGATAAAACGATTCTGCACCAAATATATATTAACAAAAAAAAACAGTACAGTTCTTATAATTCTTTCAGAGTCCTGAAGGAAGCGATGTGTTATTATGCTAAGAATATGATCGAAGGCATCAGCTTGTAACCTTGTGGAGTGTCGGTCTCTGGGTATCTGAAGAAATGTGTCAAGTCAAGAGCCAACTCTGCGTTAACTGTGTTCCTCTCTGTGCATCTCTTCTCCAAGAAATGCCTGCGGATTCTCTAGAAATGTGTTTTAAGTCAAAAGCCCACTCTGCTCTGACTTTCTGTGTTCTCTCTATCTTTCCATCTGACTTGTTGATATATATATATATATATAAACAATTAAATCGCCCTCTGAACATCACGCGGATATTATTTCTTTTTTTGTTTAGAAATTTAATTCTCAGTCCATAATCTAAATTATCATTTACAAAAAATAACACAATGGCTCGCTTCAAAGATCTGATCGAACTCAAATAAAGAGTTAGTAAATACAGTTTTTGTTAACCTTTAACACACAGAGTTCTCAGGTTTCTTAAATAAACAACTTGATACCAAGTGGTTTTGCCTTTCTTCCTAACGGGGGGGGGGCATCAAACTACCCACACCCTTACTTTGTTACAACTTAATTCCTTGGGGGTGGTCGATTTGTTTGAGGGTCACCAAACATATAGGTCAGATGTTATGAGTTTCTTTAGATGGGAAAAACAAGATAGCGGATACGAATTCAAGTGGCCATTAATTGTCGTTGTTCCTTAGAGAGAAAGAAAACCGGTTATCCCTAAAGATAACCAATTTACTCACTTTTTTTACTTATACAAAATAGCATTTGGGGAACCCTTGATTATGCAAATGCGGCTCAAAACGAGAAGAGACACACACGTGAGTGATGGTGAAAGATAGTGACCTAATGGAGGGTAAGTGCAATGTGACTCTCTAGTTGAGAGTGGCGGCCAGAGATACAAATTTGAGGAAGAAAAATAAAAATAAATTTTTTTCAGAGCTTGAGAATTAAAAAAAAAAAAACTACCCGAGATTGATTTACTGAGAATTGTAAAATAAAATTTTGTGGATCGGGAGACCGGGTCAAGCCCACCTGATTCTCAGTATAGTGAAAGGCAAAAATAGCCTCGAGGACACACTCTGCCTGACCGCCGGAGAACCCACACCATTCAGAAAAAACACTTTTTATTTAAATCTCACTCGGTTCCAAACCACTAAATCTAAACTGTGAAAAGACAAGCCACCAGATTTAGGGTTGACCGCCCTAACTTTACTAATAGAAGCCGCTAACCCCCGAACATTTGCATCTTGAACCAGAAACTTATGAATGTTCAGAGTTTAGTAACTTTCGGTGAATAATTATAATAAGCTCGATTATTGACTTGTTATTTTCTTCTTTTTGGTTTCAAATGACTTGTACTTTCCAGTGACGTTGACTTGAGAAACCAGGGCTAAACGAATTGTACACTCTATCAAAAGCAACGTGGGGAGAGTAGCAACCTGTCTGACCGGATCCTCTCATTAACCAGGGTCCTTGTCGAAGAAACAGCCCAGTCTTAGCGGCCAACAGAGACCCAGAACGGACAAATCTGGTGACATTAGTCGTTGGATACGTCGTTGGAGAGAAAGGGAGAGAAAGGGGTACACATTATTTGGGGGAAAAATGTAAAATATTAAAAATCTATGTACTAAGAAATACCATGAACCCACTCAATTCAGACTGGATGTATGAATTTAAGTTATGGGACCTGCCAATATCTACAGGAAAGCTAGTCAATTCCATCTGAAACAGAATTCAATCTCGAACTTCAGGGAATTTACAGAAGTATTCGCACCAGATTTGGGGAAATGTACGAAAATGGCAGTGGAACTATGGTTAAAGCGAAATACACAACCAGTATTTAAAAGAAAACGCAACCTGCCACTTGTGTTCTTTGAAAAAAATCGACCAGGAACTTGACAGACTGGTATTCTATCGAAAATAGAATACAGTTAGTGGACTGCACCCACTGTATGCGTGCAAAAAGAGATCGGGGGGAATCCGTTTTACTGCAGACATTTACTGAACGCGTCATTGGAGGACTTCCATTATCCCCTAAGTTCAGAGGAAGACTTTACAAAACTAAACGGTGGTAAGGTGTTTTTGAAAATCGACCTAAGCGACGCATATCTCCAAATTCAGGCAGAAAATGAGAAAGCTAAATTGCTCTGTATAATGTTGGAAATTATTTGGAAGTTTATTTTTAACTTGTACAGTAAAGGCAAAAACACTTTTGTTTAAGAACAACCGTCTTTTGGGGGATAAAAGTAGTGAGAAACCAACCGAAGGCAATTATTGAATTCAATCAAATATATATTGCGATTCAAATACAACAAAGAGATACTTAGTCGGTTTCTTGTGTGATTTCCAAAATACGAATGTTCTGGAAGAGGTTTTCCTTGTTTAAGAAAGTCAGTTTAATCAAAATTAACTTCTTCCAGTATTTGAGAGTTTTTTGTGAGAGTTTGCATAGAACCGCTCCTCTTAAGCAAAGTGTGCAAAAAGCAACATAAATTAAAATAAACTCACTTATGAAAATTTCCAAACATCTTAATCAGAATATTTCCAACACACTCTCTCATGAAGATTGCAATTCAATGAAAGAGTTATTTCATTTATTGGAAAAGTTTTATTTATTTACTAGCAAGCCGCCCGGTATTGCCCGGTCATAAAATACGCTTAAATATGGTATCTTGATTAATGCAGATTTCGTATTTATTATTATATTATATTGGACCCAATATATCGTAATGATTTAAAAAGTTAAAAAAAAAAAATGACTCTTGCGCTACCACCGAAAATCGAAACCAAAACATTCAGCTTACGATTTACTTTTTCCTTTGACTTTAATGCCTGAGCTATGAAGACGTGTTTGTTGTAGGGATAAAAATTAAAATATGAATCAATAGCTATTACGTTACGCATGCATATTCGTAATGCCGTCGTTCGACCTTCACCTGGCAAATTCCAGTTTTTAATTTTCACACTGTTGCGGCGATTTTCCCTGGCTAAAACCTAAATATAAAGTTTCCCATTGGTTCGAATACCCTATATATTAAGTTTCATGCCTGTAAACCAAAAACTGACAGAGGAGTTTGGTAGGCAACATTTTTTAAAACAAATATATATACGCAAGCATAAAAATATATAGAAAGAAGTATGTGTTAACTATAACCTTCTTACGCAAACATTACGCAAATATTGTCGGAATTTTATTTTTTTATCGATATCGCCATCAGCAGTGAAAAGGGAAGTGGGGGAGGGTTCAGCCGTTTTTGTTAGCCTGTAGCATTCATGTTACCCCCTCCCCTTCTCATCTTGCCCCTGTTCTCCAGCAGTAATAGGTACAGAGACGCCCTTTCAGTTGGCGAATGTGTATGTGCGTGCGTTCGTCACTTTCTCCTTCTCTCTCCTTTTTTTGTCATGTAAGTCCTCGCGAACATTTCTTTCTTTATTTCTCTCTCTCTCTCTCTTTGTTAAGTGTCTTTCCTTTTTCTTAGTAGCATTCCATCATCATTGATTGATGATGATTGGCTGTTCTGAAAACAATCCCAGAGATCCTTTCTTGCGCCCTTTTTCAAATTAGTTCCGTATAAGATTTCGTGAGAACAAGTCTCTTTTCTGGGATCCCGTCGAATGGAGACCGACGTTAAAAAATTCAACCACTTCAATAAGGGTAGAGAGCTTTTATTGTAGCGGTTGAAATTGGTGTTCTAAAATACACCATTTATTGAAAAGATATAGTGTGACAAAGACTGTCACCATTTTTATTTATTCTTTCCGAAGTGTTGAATGAGAGACTCGTCAACAGTGATTTATTTCCTTTGTCTCCTTTGGAACGGATGAAGAAATAGCAAGACAAACTTTTTCAGAGAAAAGGAATATCATCTCTGAAGAAAAAGAAAAAGAAGAGAACCCTTTTCAGAGAAAAGGATTTCCATTCGGACACTCCATATAATGAAGAGAGAGAGAGAGAGAGAGAGAGAGAGAGAGAGAGAGAGAGAGAGAGAGAGAGAGACGAACTTAAAAAAAAAACTTTTGAAGGTTTTTTTTTTTTGTTGTTTTAAAAAAAGAGACAGGGGAGAAAAAAAAAAGAACAAAAAACTTTGAAAGAACTTTGCAACTCAAGCCTTGCATGTTTTCTTTCCTGAAAAAAAAGACCTTTTTGTTGAAAGACTGAATTTCAAGACTTAAAAGTATTATATACTGGGTGTGATTAAGATGACGTATGTATTATTCTTTGGTGTTGACTGTTCGTATTAGGAAGAGTCTTAGAGTGATAGAGACAGTCTTAGGAGTGTTCATGTTTGTGGAGATAGCATATTGGAGACATAAACAGGGTATATATAAAGAGAGAGACAATTCTGTATATATATATAATACACAGTGTACATGTTACTACAAGAAAACCAAGCCTGTAATTCAATGAGGAAATTTATGAATATCTTGATAGATAGACCGAGAGATAGTGCGTTTGGCATTTACGTTTGACAGTTGTACATATAATATAAACACGTTATCTTTTTCGTTGTAATGATGAACACAGAAAGACGGCAGTTATAAAAAAAAAACATGATCATTTATTTGTTCTTCGACCGGTCGGACATGATTCTGCATTTCAGGGATTCAAAGTTGTTTACATGGTTACCTCTAAACCTCTCGCTTCCTAGAGGGTGCCTTGACTCTAACGGAGAATCGGTCTGATCTCCTCTGCTTCCCTGATCTGACTCCCTTCTCTTCTCGCTTCTTCCCCTAACGAATTTCGAACCCTCCTATATTGAGAAATCATTTCTGCCCTGACGTCACACGTATGTCTGGTCAACGTGACCACAACTCATGTGTTTCCAACATGCGCGATTTGCACGTTTTTGAAATCATTTCTGACGACCAGGAAATTTCCCATTCTCATTGTTGTTTTACAAAGGAATTTAACCTACTTGTCTAATTCTGTAACCGATATTTTATTATGCATTCTTTCTAAGAATGTGAATAGTTTTTCCATCCAAATTGTATTTATTAAATATTTTAACAGAATCAACAATTTAACTGGACATTCCATTTAAACCTATTGTTCTTTAAAACTTATCCACAGGGTTCAATCCTTGTTTTATCTGATATCATTTTCATTTAACAAATTCTCTTTTATTTTTAACTTACATGAAAAGGGGGCAGCCCTTTTCATGTAACAAAAGAACTATTTTCTGTTTTTCCGTACAACCTTTCTTTCAAGTAAAATTATTTTCTTGTATTTGTTTTTCTTTTTATTTCATATGTTACCTTAAGGGTTTTTTTAAAACCCGAGATTTGGAAAATAAAAGCAATCATAACATTTTATTTTCTTTTAAATAAATTCGGATCATTTTAATCTCATTTCGGGTCTGTATTTCATTTGCACATTTCTTTAGTTTCCCATTCCCGGAAAATTTGTTTTACTTGTTTATTTTTCTTTTTTTCTTTAATTTGTTACCCCCCCCCCAACCCGGATTTTAGTGAAGACCCCAAAATTCCGTCAGTATAAATCATGTAGAATATCTGTATGAATATAATTACACGTAATAGTTAACTAAAGATGATCATCCCATAAGAAAACCAAAACACTAATAGGGAATTAATTCAAATGAATGTTTGAAAAAATGAGCTAATTAGCTAGATCTTTTGCAGATGAATGCTATTCCACGACCCATATGTGACAAAGTTGTATTTTCTTTTTAAATAAATAGAAAAAGGGGTTTTAATATGAATATCAATACACACACACACACACACACACATATATATATATATATATATATATATATATATATATATATATATATATATATATATATATATATATATATATACGAATATAGATAATTGGTTTATAAACTCTCCGTTCCTACCGTTTCGGAAAGGTTAAATTTATTTTACTATATAGGAACAACATTTATTTTAGTAAATTGCAATAACATTTATTTAACATATTGCGACAACATTTAGTTAATATATTGCAACAACATTTATTTAGTATGCTGAAACAACATTTAGTATATTTCAACAACATTTATTTAATATGTTGTGATTGTAGCGAGTGTCGGCTGCTACAGTCTACCCAAAGAGAAGGAAATACTGATATACCTTTCAAAGTAATCAGCTTGGGAGGGAGTTTTGTGGTGGAACTACCTGTGTTACCTATGAGTGAAACCACTCATATACAATAAATACCGGAAAACAAGGCTGTAAGGCGGGAGTTGATATCGGATGGATCAACTGAGGTTGTTTATCAGCTAGACAAACAAATCACGCTTTTGTATACGTTTGTTAATACATTTCCCTACTTTATTCTCGTGTTCTGTTTTCATCGAAACCTTTTAAACGGGGTTATAATACTGGCCAACGAGGATTCAAAGAACTCATGAATCAAACGCGAGTTTAAATATTCTAATGCTCATATAAAACTAGTGAAATGAGGATTCGAAAGCAGTAAAGTAAATACGACCGCCTTTCATGTTATCCGAGAATTATTCCTAGAATGAACACTGCGATTAATAGAAAAAAGGACCATGATTTAATATTACAATCTAGAAGCAAACAAAAAGGATTACGTATTCATTTATATTGTTACCCCAGGTGCTTCATGCCATTATAACCAGTCGGCTCCTCAACTCTCTGTCTGTCGTCTCTTTCAAACTCTGAACATTAATTTCCACGTATTTCAAAAAGACCATCTCTCTCTCTCTCTCTCTCTCTCTCTCTCTCTCTCTCTCTCTCTCTCTCTCTCTCTCTCTCTAAATGATGTCATTAGTATGCGTCACTAAGATAATCACCTGATGTTTTTACATGTTATTATTTCTGAGTTGTCGACTAAATTGTTATGATAACATTTTTTAAAAGTTATATTTCTAAATTAATGTAAATAAATATTTATTCTAAATATTTTGATTATTCTAGAAAATAGTTTAGCTGATAAAATTTTTTGGCTTGAATAATTGTAATGATCGTCGACCAGCAACGTTGCTGTGTTGCTCGGTCTATATCTAACGACATGATTTACAAGAATTCAACATCAATAAAAGTATGTGGATATGGCCGTTTCTAAGACGATGGGTACTGGATATGACCTTAAACTATATCCAGTGGTGAGGCCCCAGATTGCGGGCTTTGGGGAGTGTGGAGCCACCCTTTAATTGCCATTGCTCCCAGGTCCACTCTGACCCGAAGTGGTAGTACTTGTTAGGATCCCAACTATGGGTTATATAGAAATCGACTTGAAAACAACAAATATATTCTATTAAAATTTTTTTCTTCAAAATGTTTGCATTTGGCATTAAATAACCTGAAAAGGGTTGATATGCCGTAAAAAAAAAAAAAAAAAACAACTAAGACGATGGCTCTTCATTCGCCACAATTTGTCTTCTAATTGTTTTGTTCTGGAATCTGTGTTGATGAACCGACAACATGTTATCGTTAAAAATTCATTGCCTTGGAAACGAATGTACGCATATAGTTTTGTTAGTGTTGAGTTCTTGGAACTGACATAAATATGTCATAATTTTGTTTATTTCGAAATTGTAATATAATTGCACTAGTCGACCGTACGACGCAACCATTAAGCTGATTTTATACTTACAGTATTTCTCAATAAATAATGATCTTAATCTCACTTCATCTTTTTCTTATGACTCTAAGGTTAATGATTTGTCCATTTAAATACTACAAAAGTCTAACCACACACGCGTGCATATATATATATAAATATATGTATATATATATGTGTGTGTGTGTGTGTGTGTGTGTGTGTGTGTGTGTGTGTGCGTGCGTGCGTGCGTGCGTGCGTGCGTGTTCACTGTTTTGGGGAAAGAATTCCATCAAAGTGCTCGATTTAATTTTTTTTTTGTAGAAAATAATTCAATAGAAGGGCTTAATATTTATTTATTTAAAACTGTACAGAAAGCCATTGTTAGGCTTGAAACCGACGGTACCAATATTTTTCTGACCTTCTGTACAATTATTTATATATATATATATATATATATATATATATATATATATATATATATATATATATATATATATATATATATATATATATATATATATATCCTTCTTTCTGATTTTCTCCTCCTATGCAACATCATGGCAAGAAAGAAAAAAAGAGAAAGAAAATGTACAAAATTCTGAAGAGGAGGTCTTGCTTCGAAATATATTAATTTTAAGCAAATAAATATTGTTTATCCTTCATAGTATTGCGTTGTGATTTGGATTTCAAACGTATCTAATACATACGTATTCATTTTAAAATTTAATCAACGCATATTTTCGTATTTTGCTATGTCGAGCAGAAGATACTTCTGGGTATAATGGTCAGGACAGTTGTCCAGTATGAACAACTGCAAAGAACGCTATGGCAATACAGCAAACCCTTTATTCGAGAAACAGTGTCAATAGTATTCTGAATGTGAACATCTCGCTCGATAGGGATTATCATGATGGACAAGTGGCATCTGATAGTCATCAAACTACTCTCCAATAACCAGCAACAGTCTGAACACCTAGGCAACATAAAAAATGATGAGCAACAAAGAATTCATGAATGCTTCGTGGGAGAGAGATGGATGGAGAGCCATAGCCGTCAATACCTGTACCAGACAGGACACCACTTGAATAAATATATAATAAAATGATGACCCCCTCCCCCTTTCAGTAGTTATCGAACCAATAGGAAACCAAAGAAGTAATTCCTATGCAACTATTTTGCACTCACGAACGTTAATACTGTAGAGTCTTATCCAACTAAAATACACACATTTCATCCGCATTCTACAAAATATATCTCTTTGCCGTCCTTGCCGCATTCTCTCCGGTACGTAATCTCACAATGGTAGTAGGAAATGTTTTCGCCTCTTTAATTTTAGTCTTCACACAAAACTTTAAATCACTGATACACGGATCCTATTAGTTTTTTTTTTTACATGGGGGTCACCACCTATCAAGGCCCAAAGGCCACTCAGGGATAAGGGTTATTGCATGTACAGTAATCAATGAGATAGTATTGTAGTAATCATTAGTATTGGAGGTTTGATAGAGTGTCTTACTTGTCAGGAGTTTGTTTATGTTGGACTTGAAGACATCCAAGTTGTAGTCAGGTGAGAAACAGGCGAGCGGCAGAGAGTTCCACTGGTGTGCAGTTCTAAGAAAGAAGCTTTGCTCATGGAATCTACGTTTGGATTTAGGCACAGATAAAGAGTGGGGAAAATTATTTACAGTAGTTTCAGCCAGACGGGTGTTTCTCGTGAAAGATTGGCGAGGGGAGACGAGAGATTGGAGCTCAGACGAGCACCTGCCATGGAAATAACGATAAAACAAAGACAGGCTCGCAACGTCTCTTCTGTGGGAGAGAGGTTGCAGGGAAGAGAAAAGGGCATCCCCCACTAAACCATGAAGTCTATTTTGTACTCTGTCAAGGCAGGATAGGCTGTTTTTAGCAGCTCCTGCCCAGATGTGGCAGCAGTACTCTATCCTTGGACGTACTTGGCTTTTATACAGATAGAAAATTGCATCAGTAGTGAGATATCTACTGGAGCGGTAGA
The DNA here is from genome assembly GCF_053919585.1 of Euprymna scolopes. Taxonomy (NCBI): domain Eukaryota; kingdom Metazoa; phylum Mollusca; class Cephalopoda; order Sepiida; family Sepiolidae; genus Euprymna; species Euprymna scolopes. The sequence goes on along the minus strand of NC_136514.1, from coordinate 27,459,406 downwards.
AGGATCCCACCATTTTCCCAGCGTCCTTGGCAACAGACCTGATGTACGTGTTCCATTTCAGATCAGGAGTAAAGGTCAAACCCAGAAGCTTGTCAAAACATGGAGCCTCTCCAAGATGAGAGCCATCCATTTCAATTGATGCCAGATTGGGATCAGAGCGTTGATGATGTAAAGATAGAAGCTTGGTTTTGGATGCATTAAAAGTGACCAGCCACCTTTCCCCCACTGTACCATGCGCTCAAGATCAGAGGAGAGAGAATTAGAGAGAACTTTGTCATTTACGGCCGTTGATGTGTTGCCATAGACGGTCGTGTCATCAGCATAGATGTCAACGAATGATTTAAGTATGTGTTTTGGGAGATCATTGATGTAAATCAGGAAGAGAGTTGGGCCCAGGATGGACCCCTGAGGGACTCCAGCATTAATACTGTGGGCTTCTGATTTCTGCCCATCAACCACTACTCTTATGAACCTATCGGAGAGAAATGATTTAATGATTGAGAAAACATTTCCAGTGATACCGTAGCTGGAAATCTTGTGAAGTAGGCCTTTATGCCATACCTTATTGAAGGCCTTCGATATGTCAAGAGCAATTGCCCTGGAAAGGAAGCCTTTGTCAAGAGATTCACTAATCCTATGAGATATAACCGTTAGTACATCTGCTGTAGATCTTGCAGAGCGGAAACCATATTGCATGTCACTAAGAAGGTTGTTTCTGTTGAGGTGGTTTACTACTTCTTTATTTAATATGGATTCCAACAACTTATTCATGACACACAGGAGACTTATTGGTCTGTACTGAGAGGGAGATGACTTTTCACCTGAATTCTTAAATACAGGGCATACTGATGAGGTTTTCCAGGGTGTTGGAAAGCACTTCTCCTTAAGGCAATGCTTAAACAGTTTTGTAAGTATGGGGGCAAGTTCTGGTTGGAGCTTTTTCAGCACTATAACTGGAATGCCGTCTGGGCCAGTTGCTTTACTGGAATCAAGGTTCTTGATTAGCTTGGTGACCTCACGCACAGATATCTGTATGTTGCATAGCGTGTTGTCTGTTATAGGGGGGAATACAGGGAGTTGATGGCCTTTGTCGCATAGAGTAGAATTAGCTGCAAAGTTCTTGGTAAATAGTCTGGCCTTGTCTGATGCTGACGAGATGACCTCAGGTCCATTGATGATGGTTGGGATAGAACGCACGCTTCTGTTCAGGATCCTGTTTGCTATTTGCCAAAACTGGGTGGGAACCAAGCCGCTGCTCAGCTACTTTGGATTTAACAGACTGAGCATATAGCTCTCTTGCATTTTTTAATTACTCTTTTATAGTGGTTGCTGGCATTCTTGAAAGCAGCTTTAGTCTCAGTACATCTTTGGTAGCTATGGAAAAAGTGATTTCTGTGCGCGATGGCAGCAGCACATTCTGGGGAGAACCATGGCTGGCTGTTAGGTTTTTGTTGGAATTTTTTTGATGGTATGAATCTGTCTATGCCTACAATTAACCATTCGGTCAGGTCTGATACTATGGAGGACACGTCCTTTTTAAACATGGAATGCAGAGGTAGATCAGATATGAATGTACGGAAGCTATCCCAATCAGCCATAGGGTATCGATATACAGTACGGTGGAGAGGTACGTCTGAAGACTTATTACATTTCATTTTTATCTTAACTGCTACAACAGAGTGGTCAGAGGAGATAGAACGGAACATGAGCATAATAATTAATATTGAAGTAAAACTAGATATGCCCATTTTTTTTTTTTTATATAAGCCGATATAGTTATATGGAAATCTGTCCTCTCGGAACAGATCAAGGAAAACATTTTAGAACAGAACCGTATTGGAAACGATGCTGCTTTATGGTTCACTAGCATGAACTCTCAGTAAAAAAAAAAAAATAAATAAATAAAATAAAAAAATAAATTTAAAAAAACTTGAAAGTAAGTTAGATGGAAGTTACATTAGAAAGTCCCGGGCAGTGTTAAACTTAAATTGAAAAACCCACCCATTAGCCGTCTATATGGTCGGCTGCTCAGGATCTCTTTAGTAATAAGAGAAAGAAGAACACGATATGCCGAACACTGCTACAGAAAAAAAGATGAAGTCATCAGTGGGTAATCTCCAAAAATACCGTTAGGGCTTACAACATGGCTGCCAGAAGAGTCACGTGATCCGGTTGATCCAAAACATGAATCGCCGTATTACGAAACCGGAAAACGTAAATTTAAAGCAAACGTTGACAAACAAGCATAATAATTAAGTACAAAAACAGTTTTTCAATATCATAATAATAAATAATTTATTTAGAACGGTCATTTAATTTTTTGTTGAGAAACAATCACAGTTTGTTTGTTTTTTAAAACAGTGTTTATAAAAAATATTTTATTCAGAGTTTTTCATAAAAATGGTATTTAAAACAAGGTGTTCATTTTTTTTTAAGATGTAATGTTATAAAAATATGATGTAAAAAAAAAACAGTTTATATTTTTAATTTTCATTTTATAAATTTAGACAGAATAGATGGAGGCGATGCAACAAATTAGCTCACAAAATTTATTTGGGCCGACTCTTTCACGTGCGTAGACATTTTGTAAACATTGTTTTTAAAAAATAAAAAATAATACTTCTATTATGTTTTAAACGACTGTAATAGTTTATTTTGGAAGTATATTTCATAAAGAAAATTGACAACCCACTTTAAAAACAGAAATTACGAGTTTTATATATTTTATTCGCAGTTTTTTGTTGGGGGTGTCAAAAATTCCGCCTAAAATTCTGATACACCTAGTCGACCACTTGTTTGTTCTGAATAAAATACTTTTTATAAACACTGTTTTAACTAAAAACAACCTAAGATTGTTTCTCAAAGTTTGCCTATTTTTATAACAACATTATATCAACAAAAAATTAAATACAAACAAATTGTGATTGTTTGTCAAAGTTTGCTTTCAAGGCTGCGTTTTCCATTTGCACGATTCATGTTTTGGATCAACCGGATCACGTGACTCTTCTGGCGGCCATGTTGTAAGCCCTAACGGTATTTTTGGAGATTACCCACCAGTGATGTGGTACGGAACTGCTAAAGTAGGAAAAGCTGTCAAGACGCACTCAATATTATTGACAGAAGCAAGTAGCTTATAACTTGAAGATCATCTTAAGGCCATGGAAGATAGAGACCTGTGGAGGGAAAGATTCAATTTGGTCATGGGGAAACTCGCCCGATACGATGATAATACGATAAGTCAACCTAATATCATACATATTTTTATTATTTTTTTTTTCCTGTAAATGAAAAGAAAATAAAAAGCAATAAACACTAACTGCGCCCTGCAATCTATACAATCACCATTTTAGTGACAGCAGATCAAAACGCCTCAAAAACCTGGAAGAACATATAAAACTATAATTATATATAATTTACACAACTCGTGTGGAAAAAGAAGACTTCGTGTGCAGGGTTGCCAGACTTTTAAAAATATTTAAAGCCAAATTTTGCAAGAAAAAAAGCCAAAAAAAGCCAAATTCTAAAGCGAAACCACAATTTTTAAGTAAAAAAAGCCAAAAAAAAGCCAAATTGAAAATTAGAGAAAAATTGACTATATTGAAGTTTTTAACTCCTATATTGGCTGTATTTTTTTACTATATTAGTTTTGTAGTATTTTTATTGACAAAGATGTTACCTATGAAATTGAAACTGAAAAATATACCCCCTCCGAACACATTTTTAAGTAAAAAAAGGCCCAAAAATGCCAAATTGGAGATTAAAGAAAAATTGACTATATTGAAGTTTTTAACTAAATTCTGCAGTTTTTCCTGTATTAGTTTTGTAGTGTTTTTATTGACAAAGATGTTACCTACGAAATTGAAACTGAAAAATATGCTCCCCCTCCTCCTCCAAGCATATTTTCGGTTTTAATTTAACAGGGAATGGTTTTTAATAATCTCATTACAATAAATTATACAGTTTAGATATGTTAAATATTATACAAGAAATCATTGAAGAATATTTAGTATTATTTTAATATTAAATAATTTAAGGAAAAGTTGGTAAATTTGTAAATGAGAACTTTAGAGGACCCCCCCTAACGAATAGATCTACTTTTTTAAACAATTACGTTTGTATATCTTAGAAAAACCTGTGTATTTTCGAATTTAGAGTGAGAGATCAGTCTCAGATATAAACATAGAGCGATCACCCATTTTAACATGATAGCATTTTAAGGGCATATAACCAGAATTTCATCTGCGAAAGGAGATATACAAGATTATTAACTTAAATTATTTAAATATAACATTTTCACATGTTATTTTTCTTTAACATCCTCCAGTACGATTTAAAAATATATAGACTTATGTTTCACAGTGTGAATTTATTTATCTAAATATATTTTTTAATTCCCTTAAAAATATATCAAAGAGGCTACGGTTTCAATTTCATAAAGAAGGACTTTGCATTAAGAAAATAAAACAGAGGAAAAACACAAACATTTGAGAGTCAACATCTTCAATATAGCTGAAAAATGTGTTCAAAATACTTTTCATTAATTACTATCACAGATTGGATATAACGACAAACACAAAAATCATGAGAGAATGAAGAAGTGAGTTGGGCTTTTACATAAATAAGGTTGAACTCATTCAGTTTATTTTTAGAAAATATAAAAAACATCAAAACAAGAATAAAACGAATATTGAATTAAAACACAGCTATGAACATAAATGTTTGTGATAGTTCATGTGAATAGAATGTCAGAGCAGAGGTAAATGTGGTAGAAAGGTAACAGAAATATAACTTGTCCAAAAAGTTCAGTTTTTCTGATTTGTTTATATATACATGAAAGATGCAGAATCGCAAGTCTGTAGAATTGAATGTATTTACAATAATTAATGGAACATTTTCAAATGGAGTAAAATGACATTGTATAAAAGGCACATATGAACATATATATTATTTATAACAATGCAAAAGAACTTATTTAAATTTGGTCAATGGTAGCAAATAGAAACACAATTCTTCCTGAAAATAAAAAGTAATAAGTTGAAAATTCATGGCAAATAGTGGAGAACTTCTTCTAAATACTTAATTTCATCATTATTTATGGTTTCTTCTTGACTATAAAGATTATCACTGTTGTGTAGCTGTATCATTTTAGTTGTGCATATAAAGTCTTTGCAACAAATTCCATTATATAAAAGGTAAGAACGAACTCTTACAATAGCATCCAGTACTTTACTTTGCATTCTGTTACGAGGTTTTGTTCTGATAGCAGTAACTAAAGAAAACATTATTTCAACAGTTGCATTACTTGCGGGGGTTATTAGGCATGTTAAAGCATATGCTGCAAGTTCCTTAAAATGATCATGTTTAGCCACACCTTGCCAGAATTTAAGAGAATCTGGGGGGATGCCATTCTCTGCAAAATACGGTTCTTCACACCATTCTACCAAACAAACCTTTCTGTATTGTGCCTCGATAATAGAATTATTTTCCATAATATGTTGAAATGGCAAATCTTCAAACTTTGCTCTTAATCTTTGATTAAGAACTTTGTCCGGGTTTAAAAATGAGAGCCCTTTAAATAGGTTGACAGCGTCAGGAAGTCTTTTTTCTACTTGATGTAAGGTTTCTTGTAACATAGCTTGACATCTCAATTTCACTTCTTTTATTTTTTAGTTTTTGTTCACTTGTGTGCCAGCAGTTAATGTAAAGTTATTAATTTCTTGAATGAACTTGGCACCAAAGTCAACATTTTCTAATGTTTTATATGTTCCATCTTTGTTCAAATGCCTTTCGTATAAACTCTGGTGATGCATCATCAATTCTTTCGACAGTTCATGTGGATCACTGTTTTCTTGTTGAAATGTTGAATTTATCATTTCAAATTCCTGGACAACAGGAGTTGCAAACAAAAAATAAAAATAATTTATCCTATCTGCCAGCATTTCTTTTAAGAGACGACATTTGTATTTTGCACTAATACTTAACTTTGCTTCACAAGTGCTAAAATAACCTAATAATTCCTCCCAGTTCATCAAAATGTTATATAAAACTTTGCCTCTTACTAGCCATCTTGTTTTAGATAAAGTTTGAAATGGAAGAGAAACATTTCCTTCGTTTACAGGATTCATTATTTTAAATAAACTCTTGAATTCTTCTCGTCTAATGGCACTATTACTGAACCATAATGGCACTTCAGTTAAAAGAAAACCAACATTAGCAGGCAACTTTGAGAATGCATGTTCGATGCAAAGACTCAAAGAATGACAGATGCATTTCATCTGAATACAATCTGGTGATTCAGTCTTAATTCGTGACCACACTGAATTTTTACTGCCAACCATAGAAGCTGCGCCATCACTAGCAAATCCTATACAGTTTTTAAGAATTTGGCCAAAATCAGTTATTTCTTCAACTATTTTGTCAAACAAAACATGTGCAGTAGTTTCAATTACTAGATAAAGTTAGGTCATCAGAGCAGGTACTACACTTTAATATAAGCATTGATTGACAACGGGGACATATTACATAAAAAAGATGTTTATAAATGTTTGTTTTTTTACAATTATGACATTAGTAACCATTTGGAGTTAGCATCTATTTAGTATTACGCATGAAATATGAAGAAAACACTTAAAATGAGTAAACATGTGAGTATAATCGACATATTTCTAAGATGACAGCATAATTGAAAGGTAGTTGGTTATTATCTAAGGCTCCACATCTACTTACCATTTTTACTAGTGCCATTTTTTCCATACCATATTTATTGGTACAATTTGTACATAAGTTTCTATTTGTCAATCATATTCTTAAAAGAATTATGTCAGTCATCAGAAGACCAAATTTAATCAGGGGATTGGAGGTATCAACTTAAAATATCTCTAAAATATTGATAAATTTAATTTTAGTCATAACTCTAAAACTAGACTTTGTTTCCAAGAACAATCTATGCGTTATTATTAAGGCAAATATGTCTATTAATCCAAGATAGTTAGAAAATCTATAATTATTGACTTTTAATGAAACTTTTGGGACTACTCAGGAAAAAGTATATGAATACTTAAAAAATATTCATTTTAAATACAACTTTAAATAGCTATAGTTATAAGTTTTCAAATTTCTATAAATTCAAAATAAATTGATTCAATTAATTTCAAAACACTACTTTTAAAGAATTTCAAACGAAAAATACAAGAATTAATTATTTCAGAGGAAATATACTCAGTGACCTAATTGGCAGAGACAAGGCGCCAGCACTAAAAAATGTCCCCAAAATGGTTTCATACTCAACTGTGAACTCTTTGAAAGGGTCCATATAGACATTTAGTAAATAACTGTGAAACTGGATTAAACATTTAGGTGTGATATTCCCTTAGTGCGAGAGGGTGGGGTGGGGTGTGGTGGTGGAGGCGGCTTTATTCTTTAGAAAAAGATTTTTTCCTGATATGACAAATGTTAGTAGGACTGTTTTCCTCATGTAAATCCATGAATGGGAGTGGGAGGTCAAAAGTTTTTTTTTTTAATCTACAAGTTTTGACATCCAACCAACTGTTTAAATTACTTTATTATAACTTTTTCTTTAATAATCCATATTTAATAAATATTTATATAAAATTATCAGAAAAAAGCCAAATTTGAAGCCAAAATTGAAAAAAAAGCCAAACAAAAATTTTAAAAGCCAAACTGCTTTAAAAAAAGCCAAATTCGTGAAATTTGGCTTTAAAAAAGCCAAGCTGGCAACCCTGGACTTCGTGTGTGTAGGCGCGGGGGGGTGGGTAAGGTTTGGGTGTGCGCACAGAGACCCGCGAAAAATAAATTGTTACGCTTCACGTAATAAAAAAAAAAAAAGGAACACTTAAAAGATTTTCCTTAGAAGCAAACAAATAGGATTTCGAAAGCCGGAACTGGGTAAATACCTTTAAATGTTCAAACTAACAATTCAATCTTATTCGAAGCTAATTATAGAAAAAAAAAAAAAAATGCAAATTCCTTTTCAAAGTTGGGACGACTTTGATATATATATATATATATATATATATATATATATATATATATATATATATATATATATATATATATATATGATGAAAAGAATGGAAATAGTATTCCGACAAAATAGAGAAATAAAAAGGAACAAACCGTATTATGTGTTCATCAACGTTTCGTCTTTATTTCGAGACTTCCTCTGGATGAATGAGATTAAGAAACAAAAAATACCAGTACAAAATATTTAAAAATGTTTCACGTGCACAGTGTGATGCACTTGCAGTTCTACTTTTTTTTTTCCAGTAAGAATATTAACTGCGTTCATATTTTTAAAGTTACATTAACGACTATATGACGTCACTGAAATTTCCCTCTTTTTAACAGCGCCAACCCTCCCCCCTCCCTTTTGAATTTCCAACGTCTTTTTCCGTTTTTCTGAAATAGAACTGCATCACACTGTGCACGTGAAACATTTTCAAATATTTTGTACTGGTATTTTTTGTTTCTTAATCTCATTCATCCAGAGGAAGTCTCGAAATAAAGATGAAACGTTGATGAACACATAATACGGTTTGTTCCTTTATATATATATATATATATATATATATATATATATATATATATATATATATATATATATATATATATATGAGCAAACAGTTAATAAAACATGTTAAAAAACACTTTGAAAAAGAGTTTAAAACATTTAATCTGAAAAGGAAACACTAGATAAGTGGATAGTCCTTAATCCGCGGAGTTTCGAAGAAATACTTTCCTTCTCATCAGAGGGTAGGAATTTTATTTATTTATATATATATATATATATATATATATAGCTGGTTCAAAAAGTATTTAAACGCAACAAACATTCTTTCTTCCCCCTTTTCCCTTCTTTCATCTACTCTTTTCGCTTCAACATGACATGAGAACATGCCTCTCATTTTCATCTCATCGTCGTTTTTCAAATGTGTCGAAACCATAATCACACACGCCACAAGGGCACTTGAAAATCATACTTATGCACACACGCACCCATTCCGTACATTTTCTATAAGAATTAATAACAATGGACTACTTTCCTCATGGGACTTTTGAATAAGGTGAACTTCGCCAGTTAAAACATAAACCTTGAAATAAGGACATTATTTTCATAAAAGACTTTCACCTTCTAATCTTATTATTTTACTGAAGGACTTTCATCTAACATGACCTTTTAATCTTAATAATTCCACAAAGGATTTTTCACTTACTTTGGACATTCTAATCATAATGATTTCTCAAGAACTTTTACCGATCGGACCTTTGCTTGTTCATCTTATTTTTGTTGAAAAATAAATGCAGTGCATTTTAAACGAGAAAGAAGGTGTCATTTTGTTTTATTCCTTTTTGTTATTATTTTGTTTGGGGCAGAGAAATTAAATTTCACTTAGAAAAACTTTTATTAAGTAGACACTTAACATATATAATGAATTTTTTTTGTGTGTGTGTATGTCTTTCCTCTGTGATTGTCTCTTGATGTGCATGTAATATCTTATGAAAATGAGATAAACGCTATCTCTGTGACAGGATCACGGGTAAACTAAATCTGGGCCTTGTGTAGCCACATACACTAAAACATGACTCATCAATACTAATGATACAAGCCGTGAGACTCAGAAGAAAGATCTGAGTGGCATGATAAGCAGGTACTCTCTCGTTCGCCAATACGAGGGAAAAACTTTTATTAAGTAGATAGATAGGAGAACTGATAAATGTAAAAGACTGTGTAGAAGGAGCCAAGAAAAGACATGGAAAAATATGTAAGTCAGAACAGAGAAAGATTGATCACCACAGCTGGAGACACCATCAAGAAGAACAGTACAGAAAACAATGAAACCAAAAACAAAATAAAAGTGGGAAGAGCAAGACTACATGGACGATTCATAAGAATAACAAGAGAAAAGAATCATGAAAACACTTGGACATGGCTTAGAAAATAACACATGAGCCGAGAAACAGCATTTTTACTGTCAGCTGCACAAAACAACGCAATTAGAACTAACCACATTAAGGCTAAAATAGATAAATCACAGGAAAACAGTAAATGCAGATTATGTGGACAAAAAGACGAACTGCTAAACTACATAAGTGAATGCAGAAAACACTAGCCAAAAGTAATATAAGAACAGGCATGAGTGCATGGGGAAGGTAGTGCCCTGGAAACTCTGCAAACGACTGCATCTTGAATGTGCGGACAAATGATACAAACACAAACCAAAGACACAGTACTGAAAAACAAAAACCACAAAATCCTGTGGGACATGGAGGTACAAACAGATAAACTCATCCAAGCAAGAAGACTGGACGTCATAATATTATTATAATAATGAACAAGAAGGAAAGGAACTGCCAAAATGTAGATTTTTCTGTCTTAGCAGGCCACAGAGTGAACATCAAAGAAATAGAAAAATGAAACAAATATGCGAAACTTGCCAGAGAACTGAAAGAAATATGGAACATTAAGAAAATGAATATAATACCATTAATAGTAGCATTGGGAACAGTCCCAAAGAACTTGGAAAACAGACTAGGATAAATTGGAATCAAGGGGAAGACTGAGATTGTGCAATGAGCAGTAATGTTGAAAACAGCCCAAATTTTAAAACTAACCCTTGTATGTGGAAACTGCTAACTAGCCACAAAGAAATTACAACAGAAGCGAAACAAACAAACAAAAAAAAAATAGATGGATGCCACATAGAACCAAGAAAACTGAAACTACAAAATTGTAAATTAACAGAATGACCAAACCCGACAGAAACAAAACTCTACTAGAGTAAAATATGGGAAGAGCGACAATATCACAATAGAAATGCCGAACGGCTACAAGACATGAAAGGAGAGTTACAGCAAATCGAAGAAGGGACAGAGTATGAAATCAGCAAGGAAACCCTCAGAAAAATGGCAAATTGGAGAGCACCAGGTCACAACAGGATACACGTTTACTGGCTCAAAAAATTCACAACGCTACATGAAAGACTAATTCAAAACCTGAAAAGATGTATCTATGAAGCAGACGTGCCAGAATGGATGGCCAAAGGGAGAACTGCACTAGTACAAAAAGACACAGAAAAGAGAACTTCTCACCCCCCCCCCAGCAACTACAGGCCTATAACATGCTTACCTACCATGTGGAAAATACTAACAACACAACTGAGAGAACAAATCTACCACTCCCTTCATAATCGTGGACTACTCTTTGAGGAACAGAAAGGATGCCAACAAGGAAAAAGGGAAACACATCTACTATACATAGACCAAAATATTTTGAATGAGAATATACAAAACACCAGGGAAGATTATCAATTTGATTGAAAATGCAATGAGAACATGGAGACTTGAACTTGAAGGACAATACATGACTGAGATTAAAATACAAGGAGGTATCTTCCAAGGTGATTCCCTATCACCACTTACTGTTCATCATAGCCATGATGCCCCTCAACAATATACTAAGAAAGTGATGAATCTGAATACAAGTTCACTAATACAAATGAAAGAATGAACCACATGGACGACCTGAAACTGTTCAAAGAAAAAAAAACAAAAAAAAACAAGGAACTAGAGACGCTAATAAACACAACCAGAATCTTCATCTAGGGTATCTGAATGGAATTTGATATAGAAAAGTGTGCACTGTTTATCATGAGAAGGAGAAAACTGGAGGCAACAGAAGCCATGGAACTACCCAACTAAATGGAGATGATGGCACTAGGTGAACATGACAGCTACAAATATTTGGGAGTTCTTGAAGCAGACACCATCAAAGCAACAGAAATGAAAGATAAATTCGGAAAGGAATACCTTAGAAGAACAAGAAAATTCATTGAAACTAAATTATATAATAAAAGGTATAGACACATGGACAGTCTCAATTGTAAGGTAGTCTGGATTGTTTATAGGTTGGACCAAAGAAGAACTGAGACATCTCGACCAGAAAACCAGGAAACTCATGACTATGCACAATGTATACCATCTAAAGGATGATGCTGACCGACTCTATGTGAAAAGGAGAGACAGAGGAAGAGAGCTGGTTTGTATAGAAGACTATGTAAATGACACAAAAAAAGAATTACCACAGACAGAGACACTGAAAAAAAAAATGAACAAGGCAGAAAACAGAGAGGTAAGAGATAAGACGAGAAAAGAAAAATGGGAAGAGAAACAGCTACGCGGACGATTCATAAGGATGACAAAAGATGAGACTAATTAAAACATTTGGACGTGGCCACAAAAAGGAAACCTAAACAGAAACTGAATCCCTAATAGCAGGCCTACATGATAATGCGATTAGAACCAACCACATAAAAGTAAGGATCAACAAGACACAGGAAATCAGTAAATGCAGACTGTGTGGACAAAGAGACAAAACAATAAACCACATAATAAGCGAATGCAGCAAACTAGCCCAAAAAGAATATAAAAATAGACATGATCAAGTGAGGAAGGCAGTACACTGGGAATTATGCAGACAACTGTATGTTGAACACACAGACAAATAGCACAAAGACAAATCGGCAGCAGTACTTGAAAACTAAAGTGACAGAATCCTATGGGACACGGATATATGAACAGATCAACCCATCTAAGCAAGAAAACCGGATGTCATAATTGTTAACAAGAATGAAAAGTTCTGCCAGATTCTAGATTTCGTTATTCTAGCAGACCATAGAAAGAATATCAAAGAGACAGATAAGCAGAGCAAAATATATGGAACTGGCCAGAAAGCTCAAAGGGATATGGAAGATGAAGAAAGTCAAGATAACACCACTAATAGTGGGAGCACTAGGAACAATACCAAAAATAACTTAGAAAAAAGAATGAGAAATTGGGATTAGAGAGGTGGCTGAGAAGATACAACACATAACAATAATGAAAATGGCTGAAATATTAAGGAAAACCCTTGAATGCGGAGACTAATGCATGTGCAAGCCAAACATATAGAAACTGCAACAGATGTAAAACACAAAAAATCACCACATGGAACCATGAAAACTGTATAAATGTAATGTGAACAGACATCTTGCTGCTCAACTTCTCTCAGTCCCCTGCAAGACACGATTCCAAATAGTAGCCCCTTACGTTCAAATGGCAAAATCTCTTATTTAGGGGTGAAAAGTAGTAAAAAAAATCATATATATCAACAAAAGGAATAATCCATACCTTTAATTGAAGAATATGATAGACGTTCTCTGCCTTACAATTAAAATGTCATTCCTTTTTCTGTATAAGTTTAAAAATATGCAAATAAAGTACAAATTAAAAGCTTATCATTAATCTACTGTATGTGATAGTGTTTTTTGTTTTTATTTTTTATTATGAGTCATCATTTATTGACCAAAAGCAACTCGAGGATAGAAGTTAATGAGATGGATGAGATGAACTGTCAGTTTAATGATGAAGAGTAATATGAGAGGATTAGAAATGATTGCAGATGGTTCGTAATAAGAATCTGTTGAGATTGGATTTTTAATCAGCAGAGAAGCAGTCCCATGGTAACATGTTTCATGGACAGAAAACTCTTTGTAGAAATTTCACCTGACGCTAGGCATATGGAGGAAGAATGAAAAGTTTTTATCCGTTGTGATAGAAAGGCGAGTTCTTGTTATGAATGTCTTACAAGGAGGAACCAGGCATTGCAGATATTCCAACCGAAAGATCTTCTTAAGATTCTAACCGTCCCTTCAAGTTCAATTGTTTGTATCACTCTTGCACTTGTTTCACCGGGTATATTCACCAATTTTTTTTTTTTTTAATTCTTTCTAATGAGTTCGGTAGTTCCTATGATTACTGGAATGATGGAGATTTTCCTAAGATTCCAGTTTCTTTTCATGTCGTATATAAGACCATGGTATTTTGTAGTCTTTAAAAATCGCTCAAAAATCGAAAATTAAACTACTGGTAGAACATTAGATTTTTCGCATGATTTGTGATATTTATTGGATGTGTATATGCCTGTATTTTGTTTAATTTTCGATTTTTGAGCTATTATCGAGAATCGGCTAATGGGACCATTTTGTTTTTTCTGTTCTAACTGGACAGAATTTACACTACATTTATTTTTAAGTTAAAAAGAAAACACTTTAAAATAAGTTAATATACAAACAAACTTATCCAAGTAAGTAGGAGAGTAACATTGGTAACATTCATTTGTTATATATTTATTTTTTCACACCTTTGTTTTTTGCTTTGTTGGCTGTTCTGGAAAATCATCAATATCCAAGCCGAGAACAGATACTAGACTATGATCTGAACCGAAAGATGTTCAACATAGCGATGTTGTTGATAATTCGGTTATGAATTCGAAAGTTTTCAATTTGGTATTTATTTTTAAAATGTTTTGTTTTGGCTTTTTATTATCTTCTCTCTAGAAATTTAGGGCAAACGTTAAAAGTGACGGCCAGAACAGAATTAACTATTGACAGTAGATTTCACAGTAACATTTATTGGGTGGGTTTCTATCAGTATTCTAATTTTCGATTCTTTGAGCGATGATTGAGACTCCAAAGATGTGACCACCTCATTTGTTTTAACGTCAAAACGCGACACTACTTGTTTTTAAAATTAAATAAACGTTTTAAAATAAGTTACAACGTTAAAAAGTTATCCAGCTAGGTAGAAGACTAACTTATTTATGAATTGGTAGCATTTATTTGTTATATATTTGGTTTTTGATAACGTTTTACTTTTGCTGTCTATAGCAAAATATACCCGAAATGGCTTTATGTTGTTGTTTTCCTTATAAATATGTTTCCCTAGTATATTAAATGACGACGTATTCGATTTAAATCACACTTCAAATTCAGTCGCCATCTTAATTTCGTCAAATTTCAAGCATGTTTATCTCAAATTACATGCGTAATACTAACTGGATTTTAACTCGAAATGATTCATTTATTAATAATATTAATAAATTAGGAATCATTTCAAGTTAAAATTAATTTAATATATAACAAAAAATAACAACATCAAACAAGTTTTAATGTCCATACAAAAGGTTTTCTTGTACTCTGCTCTGACCGCTATTCTTAACATTTACCAAGTTTGGCTTTAAAAAAATTTTATAGTCTAGCAAGCTTGTTCGAAAGATGAGCAATTCAGCGATTGTGAAATGTAAATTGGTTCATATTTTTTTTTTCTCCTTTTTTTTTCCACCCCTTTAAGCCAATCACAAAGCAATCGCCCATTTCCACTCTGTTCTTTTGACCTGGGTCTGCTGGCTGATAAAAAAAAAAAAAAAAAAGGATCCTAGTTACAACAACAGCGCAGTAGTGATTTATGGAAAAGGTATGCGGCTATTATTAGTCCTGACAAAAATGAAGGGAAAGAAGAGAGTGGAAACAGAGTTGAGTTAGTAATGGTGTTTCTAGCTTTTAGAAAGTTGAGTGTGTGTGTGTGTGTGTGTGTGTGCGTGTGTCACGGGGAGGGGGTATATTTGGGGAGCACATTTGGACTGCACGGGCTAAAATGAACGGTTTCTTTTTAAGGGGGAAATCTAATAGCTTTAGATAAAATTCTTATTTTCGTCATGTAAATTATTTAGAATGAAATTTAGTTTCTGCACTATTTTCAAACATCCGAAGAGGAGATTTAGGAGCTCTGGTAGCAGCACAGTACCAGACTGAAAGGAGAATTTTAAACGTAAAAAAAATGGTGTAAGTATTAAAGTCGGCCGTGGATCTGAGACCATAAAATTAATTAAAATGACATTTAAATTCGACTAAATTAATCTTATCTTATTTTTTGTTCTTTCTTTTTTCTTTTCTTTTCTTGACTGTCGCACAGGCGGTCGGGTTTCGATCCTGACTTGAGGTAGTTGCCTGTCTTGCCGCACTGATGAGCTGTGATACAGCGAAACAGTACTATATGTTGATGACTCTATATATATATATATGACCTTCTTGTCTGCCTTCCTGTTTGCAGAACGATCTCTATAGCAAACTATTTTTGGTCTACAGACTTGAACCTTGATATATAGAGGATTTGGACTTGTGGGGAAAATTCGATTTGGTTTTTAGTTGGTAAAAAAAAAAAAAAAATAACTGCTCAGTGGTCAAAATTGGGGGAAAAAGTTGGAACTTGGCAGAAGTAAGTCGACTTAAAGTGCTCTTGTACGTATAAATATACATTTATGTCTTTTACAATGCAATTTTTAGTTTTGATATGAGTATAGACTTAGTTCAGACGGTAATGAATGATGCTGAATGGCTATATGCTTTGAGTTCGATTTTAGCTGGTGGCACCCAAGTCAATTTTTTATCTTTATTTTTTTTTTTAAACTTTTTAAATCACTACTATATATTGAGTAGAATATAATAATTAGTAGAGAATTGGCTCTATAATAATAAATACGAAATCTGCATGAATTAAAATATCATATTTAATCATATTTTATGACAGGGCAACGCCAGGAAGCCTGCTAGTATATGCTAGTATATATATATATATATATATATATATATTTCTGTGGAAATATTCTTTATTCACTTATATTTCCTTTTTATATATACTAATCCTTATTTAAGAAGCTCAATGTAATTACAGAGCATATAAGTTTACTTTCGACAACCTCATAACTCTCGCTTCCCTTATTTTTTTTTCTTTAGTCTTCACATTTCATGAACGATATATCTGATAAAGAAGAAAGAATTTCTGTTTTCTGGGTCGGAATCCATCCATCTCCCTTATTTCTCTCATCTCCGTCGTCTTTCATCTAACACCTATTGTACTTTACTTTTAAGTGATATTTTTTTTTTAGCTCCTTACATCAAGTGGTTTCATGCCTTGTCTAGATCGATTTCAATAATAATAAAAAAAAAAAGATTTGATATATAAGTCTTCCATTTTGGATGTTGAGTGAAAGTCAATCCTAGGAGTTCCTTCTTCTTCTCATAGCATAGCATGTTCATGCCGTCGATGGAATCATGGTTAGTGTTTTCCATAGGCTTCAGTCCATTGTTGGTCCGATTCCCCTGAAGACATCACATGATTTGAACTTGGCAGAATACATAGGGTGGGTTGCCAGTGGCATCTGACTCGTCTGTTTGTACCTATCCAGTGTCCTTAGATCCTCCGCATAGCTGCAGTCGAATAACATAACTCTTAATACCATAGAATCGTTGATCTACTAGAGATTCATCCTCCTCTATGGCCATCCAACATCCTGCCGCCGACGTCATCAGAGTTACCTTCTCCTAGATGCATGTCTTAATTAAGACTAGGGTGCATCTCTCCCAGTGAATTAAATCGTCCTCCAGATACTAACCTGGAAATTTCTTATGATTCAGCGCGGTAAATACAGTGCCTAGACTTCCCAAATAGTCACCCATCTGGAACTGGCCAGGCTCATCATTGCTTAACTTCTGTGATCTGGCAAGAACTTGTATATCAACATGATTATGCTGTACTGAACCATTACATATATATATATATATATATATATATATATATATATATATATATATATATATATATATATATATATATATATATATGAGCTTATTAAAGAAGAAAGAACCCCTTTTGTTTCTACTGACGTGAAACAAAAGTGTTACAGGAAAAAGGGCTGCCCCCTTTTCCTGTAGGTAAGAAAAACATTAGATAAGTGGAAAATGAGATTAGGATAGACCGAGACTCAAACTTTGTAAGCAAGGTTCAGAAATAGATTCAGAAAATGGAATGTTAGAATTTCACATTGTTAAATTTCATATAAAATAGTTTAGATATGTTTGTATTGTAAAAAGAATTTAATTGTGCATTCTTTTATGGAAATTGAATAGAAAAAAAAAAGGTCAGCTAAAAAAAATAATGAAAAATGCAATTTAAAAACATATTGAAAAATAAGTTAGGTTGAAAAATAGGTTAGTGAGAATTCTTTGTTGCAGAAGTGTGTTTTGGAAATGTATGTTTAAGCCACGTGAGTTGATCACGTTTTGAGACCACACATCTGACGTCATAGCAAAAATGAATTCTCAATATAGGAGCTAGTTTTAGTCGAGTCAAGGAGTCAAAGATCAGAGGCAATCGATTCCGGATCAAACAGTCAGCTGAATCGGTTGGACAGAGCTGACATGATCAGAGGAGGGTCCCTTTAGAAGTGAATGGAGAACGTTTAATCATATAGAACGACTTTGAATTCCTTGACGTCATCATCATTCGTCCGGCCGATCTGATAATAAAAAAGTTATCATGATGCTTTTGTAAAACTGTGTCGTGTCATCATTCAACAGCAAAAGGTAATGTGTGAAACATCCTTAATATAAACTTTGTCTCCTTCATCGTTATTATGAACAGTTATGTAACTCTTATAAGAAATGTATCTCCCTCTCTTATCATCTCACCGGTTATAAATGTTTCCCTCAGTATTGTCACTAACATTACCGTTAATATGATCTCCAATATGGACCCCTATGCAACTAAAGGTTTGAGCGTTTGTGATGAAAGGGGAATAGCTTGGCTGTTAAAAGTAATAAAGCACTTCTCCTCCCTCTTCCATTTATCCCGATCTGTGTGAAACATCCTTAATATGAACTTTGTCTCCCACATCGTTATTATGAACTTTATGCAACTCTCCCAAGAATGTGCATCCCCTATCTCAACCCTCGCTAATATATGTTATAAGAATCTACAGAACTGTAATACGTATAAACATCTTCTCTCTCTCCGTCATCATTGTTATATACATGTCCGCCGTCTCTCTCCAATATGAACATCCCCTATGCAACACAAGTAATTGATTAAAACAAACAAAAACAAACAACAAAAAAAAAAACAGGAGCTTACTCTATTCGACTCGGACTTAGAATTAGTGATATCATAAGCCTTTTTTTTTTTTTTACATTTTTTATTTTGGTATTTTTTTTACATTAGATCCACCTACACAATTTTCTTTAAAATGACTCTTAAAAGTTTTCGACTATGCTGATTAAGAAAATCTCATTTAAATTTGGCAGACACAAGTAGTTTTTGAGATATAAAGACCTGTATTATGCACTGTAATTCACTGGCCGCCATGATTTTATGCGCGTGCGATAAACAAATCTACTTCTCTGCGATTGACACTGACACCTAGCGGAAACAAATTTTTTATTCACAACTGAAAAATTAGTGATGTGCATGCGTGTAAAACAAAACAATTATGACTTTTTTTACTTCCTTTAGTAATTTCATGTTAAGAATGGCTTTCAGAATAAATACCCCAACCTCCCCATGTTAAGAACGGCTTTCGGAATAAATACCCCCATGGGCGGGGGAGTGAAAAAATGTTTGCCCCAAATTTAACTGTGATATTCGTTATCAGCATACTCACCCTCAAATACTGATTGGGGGTGTAGGACTAGCAGTGTCTGTCGCAGAAAAGCAAGTTTATCACATGTGCATACAAACATGGTGGCCAGTGGATTACAGTGCATTATACGGGTTTTTATATCTCGAAAACTATTTGTCTTTGCAAAATTTAAATGAGATTTAAAGTCGAAAACCTACAAAAGTCGTCATTTTAAAGGAAATTGTGGAGGAGGACCTAATGTAAAAATTCATCTTTACTTTTTTAAAAATCTATCTTTTAATTCAGTGATCACCTCCAAAGAAAATCGATCAATGATATTTGATTGACGAAATCGGCGAAGAGAAAGTAACAAAACAGATTTTGAAACAACATTTACAATTTCAAAAGATAAAAACTATGCAGGTCGATAGAAAATTTAATATTGTTGTCCGAATTTTCTCCTAAATTAAAAAAGAAAGAAAGAAAAACCCGTATAATGTACGAATGCGTTACGAGTCGAAAATATTATATTCCAAAAGCCACGTAAATTTATTATTATTATTTTTTTTATTTTTAAATAAAATAATCACATTTTATGAGTATAGAAGAAGGGATGGTTTCGCCCATCATTTTGGGGGAAAAAATATGTAACAAAAAAAAAACAAAAAAACAAAAACAAGAAAGAACTCAACAATAATTCAAACTTGCGAGATTTGTGTGGTAATTGCCTACGAATTTCCACTAATCACTTGAAAATAATTTTCTTTCTGAAAATAAAACTACCTAATCAATTTACTTGGATTTTGGAAGACATTTTCGTTTCGTCATAGGTACGTACATTATACAGATTTTTATTTTTTTTTATATGAAGGTATTCTGGACAAGAACCAAATTAAATTTTCTATCGTTTGATAAAATTTATTTGTATCATATTTTGCTTATTTTAGATTTTTCGGATCTTAGGTGTACTACTGTAACTACACTTTTGCCCAAACGAGCATTTTGGTCTCGTCGGTAACGCCAGCATTTTCTCATAGATATAAGCTCCCTTCAGCAATAAAGTTTTCGCTATATTCGAAAGGAGGCGATAATGCCTGAGAGGAATAGCCTCCTGTAACGGAATAAACGCTACACTTTGATCCTAGCCCGATATTTGCGCCATAAAAATGGTCGCATTTTAGATGAAAGGTAAATAGCGAGAATTATTTGTGATCAAAGGGAGATAACCCTGTATTTTTTGTATACCAAATGACTGCGATTTTTTTCATGTTATTTAAAGTTTACAGTCTGTGATAGAAAAAGGGAAAAGTAAACAGAGACTGTTATACCTAGAGAAAGAAGTGCCCCCTACCTCACTCCGCTCCCGGATACATAATACGGTTTCTTGGGTGTGAAGTGGAAAGATTAATTTTATATTTTGAAACAACGCAGCGTATTTTAAATCAAAAGGGACGTATTGGAAAAATGCACGACTGTGGAAAATATCACTTTTTTTAGACTCAAAAAAAAAAAAAAAAAAAAAAAAAAATTCGTCCACTTTTATTTTTTTTTATATGAAGGTATTCTGGACAAGAACCAAATTAAATTTTCTATCGTTTGATAAAATTTATTTGTATTATATTCTGCTTATTTTAGATTTTGTGGATCTTAGGTGTACTACACTTTTGCCCAAAAAGAAAAAAAAAATTGGCCTTTGATAGAGTATGGCATAAAGGTTTTCTTCACACGATCTCCAGCTACGGTATAGCTGGAAACGTCTTCTCAATTATTAAATCATTTTTCTCTGATAAGTTCATAAGAGTAGTGGTTGATGGGCAAAAATCAGAAGCTCACAGTATTAATGCTGGAGTCCCTCAGGGGTCCATCCTGGGCCCAACTCTCTTCCTGATCTACATTAATGATCTTCCAAATCACATCCTTACATCATTCATAGACATTTATGCTGTGCTGATGACACTACTATCTATGGTAGCACATCTAAGACCGTAAACGACTAAGTTCTCTCCGATTCTCTCTCCTCTGATCTTGAGCAAGTGGTACAATGGAGAAAGAGGTGGCTTGTTACTCTTAATGCATCTAAAACCAAGCTTCTATCTTTACATCATCAACGCTCTGATTCCCATCTGGCATCAATTGAAATGAATGGCTCTCGTCTTGGGGAGGCCTCATGTTTTGACAAGCTTCTGGACTTGACCTTTACTCTTAATCTTAAATGGAACACATATATTAAATCCGTTGCCAAGGCCGCTGGCAAAATGGTGGGATCCTTCTATCGATCTTACTTCTGATGCAATTCTCTATCTATATAGGAGCCAGGTACGTCCAAGGATGGCGTACTATTGCCACATCTGGGCAGGAGCTGCTAGAAAGGACTTATCCTGCCTTGATAGAGTTCAAAATAGACTTCGTAGCCTCATAGGGGATGTCCTATTCTCTTTCCTGCAACCTCTTTCTCACAGAAGAGATGTTGCGAATTTGTCTCTGCTTTATTGTTATTTCCATGGCAAGTGCTCGACTGAACTCCAATCTATGGTCCCCCCTTGCTAAACTTTCACAAGAAACACCCGTCTAGTAGAAAAGACTATCAACAATTTCCCCCACTCCTTATCTGTGCCTAAACCTAAACGTAGATTCCATGAACAAAGCTTCTTTCTTAGAACTGCACACCTATGGAATTGTCTTCCATTTTCCTGCTTTCCAGCTGACTACAATATGGTTGTCTTCAAGTCTAACATAAACAAGTTTTTGATGAGCCGTTCCATATAAGGTAACAAATTTACCAAATTTCCATTACTAACAATTACTATATTGTCCAATTTCTACTGTAAACTCTTTAACCCTTATCCTCGAGTGGCCTCTTGGCCTCGATAAGTGGTGATGCCTATGTAAAAAAAAAAAAAAAAAAAAAAAAGAAAGTTGTAGTTTAGATGAACAAAAAATATGAAGAAAATACTGGGACATATTTGGGATTCCACTGCCTGTAAGAATGTAATTTGATTTGCTATGAAATTGACATAATTATTGTAAAAGAATTTAAAAATTAAAATGAAACAATATCGAAATTGACGTAATAAGATTAAAGTGAGACAATATTAGGAAACAGAATATTTTTTATTAAATGATTTTTATTAGATACAGAATTTTTTCATTAAATGATTTGGTGCTTATGCATTTTTGATACCGCAGTATTTTTAAATAGTTTTTTTTTTTTTTATGTTAAATTCGTTTCATGATATCTTTATTTTTTTTCTTTTATAGAATAGTTACAAAACACATCCACACATTTTTCTTTTATAGAATAGTTACAAAACACATTCCCCTCCTCATGTTAAGAATGGGTTTCAAAATAATAACGTTATTATTTCAGAATGGTAACAAAAATGCACAAGTACCAATGATTTTTATTAAATACAGAAACAAACAAATAAACATAATATATGAGCAACTTTTACGTCTAGTAATTCCTGCAGCATTAATACATGATCAACAATTTGTTCAACGCATCCTCATGTATGTTGCATTTTCGATTTTTTGCTTATTAATAATTCAATGAGACCTTACTGAATTTTTTTGATCTATAATATAAATCTCACCTGTCTGTTTAAATGTATGTATGTATGTTTGTATGTCTGCCTAAAACTTTCGACAGAGGCAACGGATTTTCACAAGATCAATATCGTTTTGAAGCTTGACCCTTCAGACGACAAATATCGAAAAATTGGCTAAAAACTATAATCCCTTCATCCTCAACCAGGCAATTTTCTACAGGGAGGGGGCCGCTTTTTTCGCTGATACTTTTGAAAGTCATCCCCTCTTTTCGATTGACTAGCCTTAATTTAAACTTTCACCACTTCTTGTTTGGCGATGGACACAATGGCAAAGACGTCACTTTTTTTTTTTCATGTTCTTTTCCTTCTTCGTGGTACGGGTTCAAGCCTGCTTTTCTACTATCACTTGTTTTTTTTTGCTCAACACGCACCTCCAAACACCCAGGCAACGTTGGTCACCCAGGCTAGTTTTAAAATAAAGTAAAATGTTTAACTTTCTATAGCTAATCAAATTGCTTTACTTAAATGACTTTTGTAACCTTTTAAAAATTCTCTTTTTTTTTTCTTTTTTTTTTAAAACATGGTAGTCACCACTTATCAAGGCCCGGAAGCCACTCAGCGATAAGGGCTATTATGTGTATAGTAATCAGTGGGATAATATTGTAATAATCGTTAGCAATGGAGATTTGATAAAGTGTCTTACTTAAGGGAGCGGTTTATCAGGAATTTGTTTATGTTGGACTTGAAGACTTCCAAGTTGTAGTCAGATGGGAAACAGGCAAACGGAACAGAGTTCCACAAGCGTGCACTTCTAAGAAAGAAGCTTTGTTCATGGAATCTACGTTTTGATTTAGACACAGATAAAGAGTGGGGAAAATTATTGACAGTGGTTTCAGCTAGACAGGTATTTTCGTGAAAGATTGGCGAGGGGGGATTAGAGATTGGAGCTCAGACGAGCACCTGTCATGGAAATAACAATAAAACAACGACAGGCTCAGAACGTCTCTTCTGTGGGACAAAAGTTGCAGGGAAGAGAAAAGGGCATCCCCCACTAAGACACGAAGTCTATTTTGTACTCTGTCAAGGCAGGATAGGCTGTTTTTAGCAGCTCCTGCCCAGATGTGGCAGCAGTACTTCATCCTTGGACGTACTTGGCTTTTATATAGATAGAGAATTGCATGTTACACTAATTATATTTTTTATATTAATTAAGTAATTAATTACAAAATAATTAAATTCTTTAAAAATAATTAATTAAAAAAAATTTGTTTTTTTAAATAATTACGTCAATTTCAATAGCCAATAAGATTACATTCTTACAGGTGGTGAAGCCTCAAATATATCCCAGTATTTCCTTAAGTCCAATATCAACAATAAACTGGTCCCTCTGGATTGGATTTGAAACCGACAGTATCAATGTTTTTCTGACCTTCTGTAAATTTTTTAAAATAAATATGCTCTTATATTGAATATTTCTTTATAATTGAGCACTTTTCTGGGGTTCTTTTCTACAAAGACCATACAATTATTAGTGGCCTGGCAAGGCCACAAGGGAGACAACTATGCAAAAAAAAAAAAAAAAAAAAAAAAGAAGCAAAATTCATCCTAAAGCAACAAAACTGAAGCTGGTCTGCCAGGACACTATAATATATATACAAATGTAGGCAAATTTGGGCATATTTTATTAGTTTGAAAATATAGGTTCTTTTTTACCAATTGTCATAACATTTTAACCATTTTATAATACTATTGTATTATAATCTTCCAAAAGCCTGCACATTTTCGTGTAGCTTTGTCCCAAAGATATGAGCATTTCAATATTCAATTTGTCTAAAAGTATATATATATATATATATATATATATAGATAGATAGATAGATAGATAGAAGTGAAATAAGAATTACAATAAGGTTTACAAAGATAATCCAAAATAGTAAACTTAAAATTATTATAAATATTAAAGACTTAATATTTATACATTTATCCTAACCAGATGTAAATGCTCAATAAAACCAAATAGGAA
Organism: Euprymna scolopes; assembly: GCF_053919585.1. Lineage (NCBI taxonomy): Eukaryota > Metazoa > Mollusca > Cephalopoda > Sepiida > Sepiolidae > Euprymna > Euprymna scolopes. The sequence continues at coordinate 27,434,547 of NC_136514.1, read as the reverse complement.
ATAGAGCTTATAATATATATATATATATATATATATACACACAATACTTTTTTTTCAATTTCATAAGTTCCTAATCTCAGCAACTATTGATCAGAATTTAACAAATGAAGGCTCATTGGAAAGGTAATGACCTTAATTGGACTATATAACATTTGCTCTTAAGGTTTTGGGTATATATATATGACAATGGTTGCTTCTTTGTAGTTTGTCATGAATGTATTTTCATAACTGATTCTCGTGTGTGTGTGTGCGTGTGTGTGTGTGTGTTTATTCAAAACTGTAAATGCATATCTCTGTGAAACATAAGTAAAATATAAATATACAGACATAACTAATTTTAATAATTAATATTCAAGCATTTTGGAACTTTGGTTTTGTTTTTGAAAACAACAAACAATTTTTAGGATTTTCAAAATTTATTATTCATTTAAAAGACAAAATAAAACAAAAATTAATATAAAACAAAAACAAGCATGAATAATTTATAGTAAACAACCATTTTGCGAATCAAGAGAAAAAAAATAAATGAAGAAATTGCTAAGATAGATGGTGGGTTTCAAAATGACCAACAAATGGATGGCAAAAACAATTTGATACACACATAAAAATCTGCAACTGATTCAAAACTCAATTTCATCTTCATCAAAATTTTGTTGTGTTTGGTTTTCTCCCTTGAACTGTCAGAATTTGGAACTCATTTATCATATAATTTTCTTTTCGGACACTTCATGACCTACTCCCGCCCACCTTTTTTTTTTTTTTTTTTTTTTTTTTTTTAATCAGTTTAAATCCATTTCTTTAATCTGAATTTCTACTTGTTCATAATTCCGTGTCCTAAGTGGCTATTCCGGTCTTTACATTTTGAGGAGGTGCTGTTGCAGAAAATCAAAAAGCTGAGAGAACTTTAAACTCTAAAACTTTAACTTTTTAAAATCATATTAGCTAACTTGCCCGGAGTTGCATGGATGTAAAATAATGTTGAATATATATATATATATATATATATATATATATATATATATATATATATATATATATATATATGAAATTGATCAAAGTAACAGCTCTATGGAGGTCATTCATTCTGAAATCTTGATTTGTCAGTGTTAACAAAAAAACAAAAAACAAAACAAAAAAAAAGACACACACACATATATTACACATCAACTTTACTAATAACTAATCTATTTAGTATTGAAAACTTTTTGAATAGGTATATACTAACTTATTACCAGGTAATAAGCCTATACTAATCGTAATATATATATATATATATATATATATATATATATATATATATGAGAATCAGTGTCAACGTGATTGTGCTCCTTGCTTTAATAAAAAAAATAACATTATATATAGATATATATATGTATATATATATATGATGAAAATAATGGAAATAGTATTCCGACAAAATAGAGAAAATAAAAAGGAACAAACCATATTATGTGTTCATCAACGTTTCGTCTTTATTTATCCAGAGGAAGTCTCGAAATAAAGACGAAACGTTGATGAACACATAATACGGTTTGTTCCTTTTTATTTTCTCTCTCTCTCTCTCTATATATATATATATATATATATATATATATATATATATTACAGTTAATATAGGCTTATTACCAGGTAATAAGTTAGTATATATATATTCCTAAAGTTTTCAATACTAAATAAATTAATTATTAGTAGGGTTGTGACAACAGCATATTTTTTCATTGTTTTGACTCTTGAGTATACATCCGTTAATATCTTATATGTTTTTATATAGACACACACACACACACGAGAGTCAGTTATGAAAATAATTCATTTATAGATGTGGTTCTTGGTTGATTGACTGTGTTTTACTGTGTCGGATATAAACTTGAGAGTCAAAAGAATGAAAAGAATATTCTGTTGCCAGAGCCCTACTTATTGAGTTGACGTGTAATGTGTGTGCGTGCGTGTGTGTGTGTGTGTGTGTGTGTGTACCTTTTCTTTTTTGGGGGGTGGGGGTGTTTGAGAGAGAGAGAGAGAGAGAGAGAGAGAGAGAGAGAGAGAGAGAGAGAGAGAGGGGGGGGGTCAGTCTGTATTACCTCCATAGAGCTGTTACTTTATTCAGTTGAATAAGTTGAAGAATGGGAGAAGATGAGATGTGGGGAGAGGTAGGTGGAAACCAGTGGAGGGAGAAAGAGAGAGATAGAAGTTTTAATAGAAATAGGTTAGAATTTTTCCTCCGGGTAAGGCTTGGTAGCCCTGCCAGTCACATATAGTTGGGAAAATCCCAATCAGGATGTATTATTAATGAATATGGCTCAATTGTTACACACACACACAAAAAAAAAAAATGTCTCGTGAATTTATTAAATAATTAGTGATGGGACAATTCCAATATTTTCCCCTGATTTTGGTACAATTACAGATCCTGTTCTAAATTTCCAATTCCAATATAAATACCGATTCTGATTCCTTTAAAATCTCTAAATATTTAACTATAAAATTGTTTTTATTTGTTTAATTTTTAGATTGGGGGTTGATTTATGGATTTTAGTTTTACTGGTCATTTACAAACAATAAATATTTATTCTTTTATCATTAGAACTAGCAATGATAAATTAATTAAAAAAAAAAAAAAATTCTTGCGAAAGAAGAAACCGTGCTAGAAAGTTACCCACACCTGAGAGTATCTTGCACTTCATCAAGTCCACTATTTGCTCGTGCATGGAGTATTGTTAGACAATAGGATCATCCAGGTTGTCATTGATGGACGTTCATTCAAACCGCATAACATTAATGCAGGATTGCCCCAGGGATCGATGCTTGGACCACTATTATTCCTGATATTCATTAACGACCTCCCTGATAATATTGTGTCTGAGATGGGTATATTTGCTGATCATACAACTCTTTATAACATGCACGATAAAGGAACAGATCTACATAAATCTAAGACAATGGCTGAATCCTTAGAAAATGACCCCCAGACTGTAGTGGAATGGGACTGTAAATGGATGGTAACATTTAATGCTAGTAAGACTAAGTTGCTCTACTTAAACAATTACAAGAAGCCTCTCCAACCACCGATATCCATGACAAATAACTCCCTACCTTTAAACTCCTTGGCTTAACATTCATAGGAAATATGAACTAGAACAAATACATTGAAGACATTGCAAAGGCTGCTGCAAAGAAGGTGCAAAGAAGGTGGGCTCCCTCTATCGTGCTAGAAAACTACTCACACCTGAGAGTATTCTGTACCTCTACAAGGCCACCATTCGTCCATGTATGGAGTATTGTTGCCACATCTGGGCTGGTGCATCTACCACTAGTCTCTCCCTCTTGGATAGGGTCCAAAAAAGAGTTTTCAATCTAATAGGTCCCGCTTTGTCAACTAAGCTCCAACCCCTGTCCCATCACTGCAATGTTACATCCCTGTGCCTATTTTACAAGTATTTTAATGGAACGTGCTCTGATGAATTTGTTGCACTTGTGCCCCTTGATGTATATATCCCTGACAAACTTACTTAGCAACAAAATCTCACCCCTTCACTGTTGAGGTCTCTAAATGCCAGAAAGCTTTCTACTCTACTAGTTTCTTTCTTCAAACAACTAGATTTTGGAATTCCCTTCCTACTACCTGCTTCCCTGGCTGTACTGATATGCAGAAGTTTAAATATAACATAAACCAATCTTTCCTAAGTATGGTCCCAAATAGTAGCCCCTTACATCCAAGTGGCAATATGCCTTGTTAGAGGTGAACAGGAGCAATAGCTTATTCCCTTGAACGGCTAGACTTTGGAATTCCCTTCCTGCTACACTTACTGTACTGATATGCAGAAGTGCAAATGTAACGTAAACCAACATCTTATTAATCTTTCTTAGACATGGCCCCTTACATCCAAGTGGCGATATGCCTTGTTTGGTGTGAAGGGGAGTAAAACACAAAACATCTGCAACTAATCTCTCACTCCTAGATATAGTTCAAAAAAGAATCGCCAACATAATAGATCCTGCATTGACAAGCAAACTTTAACCTCAGTTCCATCGACACAATGTTGCATTCCTATGCCTGTTTTATAAGTATTTTAATGGAAAATGCTTTGAGAAACTCCAAGCCCTTGTACCCCCTCGACATAAATAACACTGACTAATCGGACAAACAGCAAAATCCCATCCCTACACTATGAAGATCTCCAAATGCCGGAAATCCTTTTACTCTAATAGTTTCTTCCCTCCGACTGCTAGAATTGGGTATACCCTCCCGGTTCCCTACTTCCCTAACTGTACTCACATGCAGAAGTTCAAGGGTAAATTCTGCTCAACTCCTTGTAAAATTTGGTCCCAAATAGTAGCCCCTTATGTCAAAGTAACACTGTGCCTTGTTTGGGGTGAAAAAGCAGTAAAAACAACAAAAAGCAAAAACAGAAACAATTAAAACAATCGTATTTTAGAATTGGAAAGTAGATATATTTTTTCTGATTCTGATATCCTGAAAAATTGCGATTTTTCTGACTCCAATTAATCGTCTCAACGATTTTTTTGTCATCTGGAAGAGGATAAACATGTTTCTTTGCATTAAACAATTAGAAGAGTTATAATTACATATGAAAAAAACAAAACGAAACAAAAAAATAAAAAACAATTATGACTGAAGATATTCAAAGCAGATAACTTGTTAAAAAAATAAATACATTTTTTCAAACAGCATCAAAACTTAAAAAATAAAAGCATACTAAATACTTTTTTAAAAACTGTCAATATTCTTTTTTCAAACAAGCAATCAGTTTTTTCAAATATAGTCAATACATTATTTAAAAGCGTAGTCAATATATTTCATGAACACATTCCACGAGTTTTTTTTTTTTTTTTTTTTTAAATACATTCAAATGTTTCTTATGCAAATATTCAGGATTTTTTTTTTATAAACACAATCAATATTTTTTTTACAAACAGTCAATATTAAAAACACACACACACACACACACACACACACATTCAATATTTTTTTTTCATAAATACAGCGAATATTTTTCTTTACAAACACAATGACTATTTTTTTAAATACAGTCAGGGTTTTTTTTTTTTTTATATTTTTACAAATTTAGTTAATATATTTTTTACAAATACAGTCAATATTTTTTTTTTTTTAAAGCCCAGTTAGAAATCCGTTGACAATTTTGATAGAGCTATTTTTATTCCAGCTGCAGTGGAGACTTCTAGAGGTGTTGATTTTCATTCAATTGTTCAAATGATTGGTGGCATGAGCTCCGCTTCGTGGAGTGGCTCTTGCAGTGTGTCTCGCTAATGGTGATGGTGATCTGGGGTAATGCTTTTGTGGCTGGAAGGGGACAACCCTACTCTTAAATATTCTGTTTTTAAAAAACTATATTACAACCCTTTTGATTCCTATTGTTATCTGATGAACCTCTTTCATTTCCATTTTGAACTGGTAAACCTCTTTAATATTTATTTTGATCTGCTTAAGCCTTTTCATTTTTATTTTGATCTGGTGAACTCGTTTCATTCCTATTTTGATCTGGTGAACTCGTTTCAGTCCTATTTTGATTTGGTGAACCCATTTCAGTCCTATTTTGATCTGGTGGACTCGTTTCATTCCTATTTTGATCTGGTGAACCCCTTTCATCCCCTTTGATGGTTGAAGTTCTTTAAGAAATTTAAAGGAGAGCAAGCTATTTACTCTATATAAATGTCCATGTGTATGTGTGTTCTCTACAGAAAAAAAGGTTAGTGAATCTACATAAATCCTAAAAGTGTATTCATATGTAAAATTTTCTGGTGTAATGGTCCCTAATCTTTAATGGAACTATTAGAGAAGAACCTGCTTTAAAACTTCAAATGCATCCTATTTTGATGAAATTTATATTATACACATAAAATTCTCTGGGGAAGAGAATGGAAGTGGTTCTGAATTTCTAAGTTTCATCCAAGGGGAATTATAACGACTGAACTTCAAATATATCCTATTTTTATAATTTTATTCATTATTTAATATGCATAAAATTCGCTAGTCATGTTTTATTATTATTATTATTATTATTATTATTATTATTCATAAAAATATGTGTAATATGTCGTTTTAAATAAAGATTTTGTGTCTCAGTCAAGAACAATTCTTTTTAAAACGTAATAAATACGTTGGGGAATTCGTGTCAATTTAAAATATCAGAGATCTTAACTATTTTCAGAAATTAAAAAAAATTCTAGTAACACTAAATAATAAATTCCAAACAAAGCAAGCAAAAACCATAACCTTAAATCAAAACTAAAATCTAGAGATTTTCAGTCTGAGGTTCTACTAACTGACCTATTCGAACTTTCTTATAAATAGAGCTTAAAACAGTACCTTAACATAAGTATAGCTTTGGCAGTTATAGTCAGCTAACGTACTTCCTAATTTTCTGCTGAATTCTACCCGAAGCCGATCAGTTCCTTCACTTTTATTATGCATTGAATACGTTTTTTTTTTTTTTTTTTTTTTTTCTATGATGTTGTAAAATTTTGATTTCAATAAGTTTATTTTTATATTTTCATAAACATATTTATATAAATTCAAATAAAAACATTTTTAAAATTAAAAAAAAAAATTATTTTATAATTTCATAAACATGTTTCTTATAAAATTTTAAATAAAATATTTTTTTTTATTTTGTTATTAAAAGTGCAGATAAAGACTAATTGTGTTGTTTTCATCAGTATAATTTTGTGGTACTTGTACAGTTTAATCAAGAAATTAAAAATGAAAATATCGAAAAAAGTTTAAATTGTATGTATCCGTCGTTATGGAACGAAGTTCTCTGAAAAAAATTTCGCTTACTTTCATCAAGTAGTTTTTCTTTTTTTCTAAGTGAAAAAACAATTTGTTATGATACCGAGCAAAATGTTCGATTTTTAGGAAGAAAAGCTAGTATTAAAGATGGGAAGGGGTGTCAGCGCTTTAACTGGAGTTATCTCCCTTTGGCATTTCTAAAATTCAAACAAAAATTTTTTTTGAATCCAAGATGGTTGCATTCAACGCGCTCTCATAAAAATGTGTTTTTCCGCTGTAAAAAAAAAAACAAAAAAAACTACTTGATGAAATTAAGTGAATTTTTTTTTTGAGAACTTTGTTCTATAACTGATACATACAATTTAATCTTTTTTTCGGTATTTTCATTTTTTAATGTCTTGACTATGTATACTTTTTAATAACGTCCTTTTCTTTTATTATTTTATTCATTTATTTTATTTCAATAAATCGCTTAAAGCGCCCCGCAGAAAATTAAGACGTACGTTAGCTGACTATAACCGCTTTGGTATGACGTCATAGATATATGACGGGTGTCATGTTTCAAAATATGAATTCAAACATTTATTAAAATAAAATGACAAAAAAAGTTATTTAATAAGATGGAATTAAAATTCATGTTTATCAAAGCTTAATGAAAGCGATTGGATTGGAATTTTTGGTTATCTTTAACTTTGCTAACGCCACACTGACAAAGGCTTTTTATACGAAACTGTCACCTGCTTTGTTTTTATTTTTTGCAGTTGACAGTTTCGTACAAAAGACTTGTTAACACGGCAAGGAGAAAGTTTAAAATAACCAAATTTTCTTATATCGTCTAATTCAAATCAGCTTAAAAAAAATTTTTTTTTTTTATTAATAGCGGAAGTTTTGGAATCCCCCACCCCCTTTCTCACGTTAATCTTGTCGATTGCAAATTTAACTTTCAGAGTAAAAAAAAAGTATGATTTTTATTGTCGGAGATCAGTTTTCAATTATAACGTTCTACTAAATTGAACACCCACTTTGCAACCGTCTCTCACGTAACCGGTGAATATTCCTGTTTAAAAAAAAAGGGGGGGGGTAAATATTTACTTTAAGTACAACAGAACACCGACCAATAAATTTTGTTTTTATCGAGGTTTTCGGGGTCGCTGACAACGAATCTGATATTCAAACCCATCGCAAATTTTACCGTTTGCATGATATTAACCCCTGAACCCCGCACTATTTTGCGCCATATCACCGTATTGTTAACGCTACGGGAGCGGTTTTATTGAAATGTATGTGCGCGTGCACACGTGTAGTCACGTGACCTTTCACAAGGCGCATGGCGGACATTTGAAATGACAGGAAATATTTTTCATCTCATTTACTAGTAATTAGATGAAATACTTTTCAGGATTTTTTTTACTATACACAGATTAAAAAAAAAATGGTTAAAAAACAAATATATCACAAATAAATGTTCTCAAAGGCAAGATAAGTTACTCTTCTACCTATCTGGAAAAGTTTTTAGTGGTTTTACTCACTTTAAAAACATGTAATCGGTTCGAAAATCATACAGTGTTTATCGATATATTTGAAAAAGAAAAATGGCGGCATGCTCGCTGTTGAACACGGTAAGTTTGGGAAAATGAGTTCAAACAAACAAATTATACAAAATACTGTCAGAAACCCACTGATTATATGTCTGCCTATGTCACGGTAACATATATTGAGTGAGTTTCTAACAGTATTTTGTATAATTTTTTGTTTAAACTCGTTTTTCCAAACTTACCGTGTTCAACAGCTAACATACCGCTATTTGCATTTTTCAAATACATTGGTAGACACTGTATGTTTTTCGAGCCGAATAAACACGTTACTTTAAATAAAAACACTAAAAAACACTGACAACATTCCATTCCGTGCATTGGGATAGCCTTCTAACACTTACCTTTATACATAACTCACACAAAGCTTCAAGCAAACTACATTTCATTTATTTTTTTAAATTGATATCTTGATTTATTTTTGGTGAAGGCAGAACAGATACGATACTTTGATCATAGCCCAAATTTGTTTTGTTATTTTTTGTGTGTAAAAAGAATTTGAAACGTTTATTTTTGGTGTGTGTACATTTTTTTGTGGGTTCAGAGTAAAACAATTAGTGCTTATTCAAATTGACACTTGCGGCGGCAATTAAAAGTAAAGAAAATACAGATAAGTCTGTATGCTATACGTACCTGTTACAGAACGAAGATGCTATATTCCAAAAAATTACGTAATTTGATAAAGTAGCTTTTTTTTTTATTCAAGAGAATCAAATTTTACGACTAAGCAAGTTATAGTGTCGGGCATGATGAAATCCGATGAAATAAATAAGAAGGAGACAACTCGAATCGAAGTGACGAGGTAAAAAATCAGCCTTATGTTCAATACAGTTTGGTAGCAAAATTGCTAAAAATCATAAATTTTGTAAAAATTAGTTTAAAAAAAAAATTACTTGACCGATTTATATAATTTTTGGAATATCACATCTTCGTCCTATAACAAGTACATACATGATACAGACATTTCTGTATTTTCTTTACTTTTAATTGCTGCCATAAGTGCCAATCTGAATGAGCACCAAACATTGTTTAAAAAAAAAAAAAAAAAAAGAAAAAAAAAAAAATTAAAACACGGATCCCTAATGTATTTGTCAACGCATCTCCATTTTTAAAATCACAAGGGCTGTTCCAAAAGTAAAGCCTCCTATTTTTTTTAAATTCAAAAACTAAAACATCGAAGAGCTACAAAGACGGTAGTGGTACCAATAAAACGAGTGACTTTTTTATGCTCCAGAATTTATTTTTCTACATAGTCACTACCATTCTTTATGCACTTTTGTCAGCCTCTTTTGATGCCTTGGTTGTAAAAGTCTTTATCACTCACATCTCTGTCACCGTTCTGAAATCGATGAACCCATCTCCTAATTGTGCTGACATCAACTGCAGAAGATTTGTAACTATTCAACAAGCGCCAGTGAAGTTGATCGGTTCAATATTTCTTTTGCATGGAGAAATTCAGTGATGCATCTCTGCTTCTGATGCACGTCCATATTAGGGGTTGTTTTCTCACACCATCAATATCTGTAACAGAGAGATGAAATTTTCAGGTCATGAATGCGTAAGTTTAGTCATCAAAACAATGCAATTTGCAATCCTTTCTGATCCATTTGGACACTGAAAAATCTTAATCACCTACGTGGCAACATTTTCTAGGAACTCCTCCCTTTAAAAAAAAAAAAAAAAGTGTAGAGAGGGCCTGTGGTCCTGTTTAACACGTTATCTGTGATGATACTTCCTAGGCCTTTTAGCAAGGAGCAAAGTGTAGTATCTGTTCTGATGCTACCCTGTGCCTATTCTATCCCCGATCAGTGAACGAGAAATCCAAAACTGGATCAATTTTATTTTTGTACTGATCTAGAGTGTCCCTTTATAGGGAGCTGGATTTCCCCCACATTAAAAACCGACCTTATATCTAATTATACCCTCATGGGGAACCAAGTAAATAGGAACAGGTTGTGCATGATAGTCATTTATAGCAGACGAGTAATAGTTACTCTGAAGGAAGACTAGCATTAAAAAAAAAAAAAACTCTGATGTAAGGGAGATTACTTACAAAAGTGTAGTGTGCTAATAGCCTCCCTCAGATAAAATGAATTAAATACTAAGTAAAAAAGCTTGTATCAATTAATGAATGAAGGGGAAAAAAAGTGGAGGGGGAAGAAATATATAAGCCAACGAAACTCAAAGAGTGGCTTGGTAGGAAAGGAGTTAGCCTGATTGCCTAGTGGGATAAAAGCGCTCATCATGAGTATAGTACATAAAGATGAGGGGTGTTGTAAAAGTAATGCCTCCTATTTTTTTTTTATTCCACTCGAATGGATCAGAGGTGATTGCATTGTTATACTGACTGAACTTATGCATTCATGACCTGAAAGTTTCATCTCTCTGTTGCAGATATTGACAGTGTGACACTTTAAGAAAGCAACCCTGGCCATGAACAAGCAGAGATACGTCATTGAATTCCTGGCAAAAGTGCATAGCAGAAGGGTAGTGACTATGTAGAAAAATTAAAAAAAAAAAAGAAAAAAAAGTCGCTTGCTTTAATGATATCACTCCCGTCTTCTTAGCTCTTTAACATTTTGAGTTGGAAATAAAAAAAAAAAAAACTTTACTTTTGGAACAATTCCTGTAGAAACATGGTTCTATTTCATTTCTGAATTTTTGAGATGAGGATTGATAATTTGTATTATTTGGATCATTCAGACTACTGTTTGCATCTTCAGTTTTATTTGCACAATTTTTCTGTTGATGTAACCTCTGACCTTCTTCAGGTGTACCTTATCAAACTCATAAATCTGCGCAGAATTTTGAATGGAAGCCTGTATTTAATCAACAACAATAGCAACTTGGCCTTTTGTCTAGAAACAAAGTGTAGTATTAGTTCTGCTACTACAGTTCACCTTTTCTGTCCTCGATCAATGGAGAAGAAACCCTTCATGACCGAGACGATTTTTAGTTTTGTTCCTATCCAGAGTACCCTTTTAGGGGAGCTGGATTTTCCCCACATTAAAAACCAACCTTGATACACCCAAAGAAGATTGGCAGTTACATCAGCCGAAACGTTGTGAAAATAACACTCAAGATGAGAACAGTAGTCCAAAGAATCCAAATAATATGGTTGGCCATATTTCACTTATTTTTTTTTTTTTTTTGTGTGTGTTATATTATTGTTATTTTTTTTGTTGTCCTTTTGTCACAAGATCAACACTAAATATATATCACAGACGTCTAAAAATTGTTTTTCAAAAAAACATTCTCTACTTCTTTCTCATCATGTGCATCGTGATAGATTCATATTCACTCACTGTGTGATAACTGATGATTTTTTTTCATGATTAATTAATTGTATACTTTCCATACATATATATATATATATATATATATATATATATATATTTTTTTTTTTTTTAAAGTTTGTTTTTGAAATATGGTTACTTTCAATGTATATCGTTTTCGTTTAACGAGTCTAGATTTTTATTTTAAAACCAGTCCCCGTTAATTTTGAGTTAAGCTCAATGTATCTATTTAATAGGTGCAGAGCATGTATAGTGTAAAATTTTGTTGAAAATTCAAAGATTCATGTTTTCTTTTTTATAACTTCGTTTATTTCCTGGATTTTTTCCATTACAGCATTATTTATATATATATATATATATATATATATATATATATATATATATATATATATATATATTCGTGACACCATATATATATATATATATATATATATAATCGTGACACCCTGCACTGATGATTCCCGAAAGGATGAAACACTAGTCTCTGTAGGTATTTAATAATTATTATAGTAAATAATAATATTAATAATAATATATATATATATATGATTAGTTCTTTTGGCAAAAGAAATCCAGCAGAGTGCTCAATTAAAAGGAAAATCCGAACTATAAGAGTGTATTTATATTTTGTATTTTGTGTACAGAAAGTTGTTAGATGAGACAAGTCATTGGTACCGTCGGTTTCAATCCCGATAATTAGGACCGTTTAAGATATCCATATCAAGCTCTCTTCAGCCAATACTCATCCATCTCATCAACAATGAGTATTGGCTGAAGAGAGCTTGATATGGATATCTTAAACGGTCCTAATTATCGGGATTGAAACCAACGGTACCAATGACTTGTCTCATCTAACAACTTTCTGTACACAAAATACAAAATATATATCGTGACACCCTGTACTGATGATTCCCGAAAGGATGAAATACTATTGTCTGTAGGTATTTAATAATTACTATAGGTAAGCCAAAAAGAATGAAAGAAATCCTTTGAAAGGAGACATCAGGATAATGCAAAGCTCAACAATTGAGTTGAAGCTAATATACAAAAGAAAGAATAAAAGACTGGCAATATAAAAACATATACTTATTCATATAAATTTAATCGTTCATTCAATAGGGAGATTACATCAATTGGGAGTGTAAGATAAATATGCTCTTTATACCAAGGTATTTCAAAGTCTAATGCTTCTCATCAGAAGAGGAAAAAAGGTGCTAGGTAACGTATTAGAGATGCAATGTCTAGCGATAACTAAATTAGGAGCGAAATAATGGGG